>NW_025053367.1:0-9874 GCF_019279795.1 Protopterus annectens | reverse complement strand
GCATCAGCTGCTCTCTCACCCAGACCAATTAGTATGCTTCTCTATGCCTATAGAGATCTTTCTAGGATAGGTTCTCTGACAATTCTCTTTCAGTACCTTTCGATAACCCACATCCACATTCCCAGAGGTAGTTGTTCCTCTAAATGCCCTATATACCTGACTAAGATCTCCTCTTAGATATCTATAAGAGACACTGTATAAGTTCAGATATTTTAGTCTTTCATAATAACTTAAATTTTCACATCCATGGATGCCCTTGGTATATTTCTGCTGTACTCTTTCCAGTTTACTCATGCTTGTTTTCTTTTAAGGCTTTCATATTGTTATTCCATACTTAAGTTTGGATCTAATGTAACTAACAAACAATGACTTCATCATTTCTGATTTCCTAGACTTTATACATCTTTTTATATAACATATAGTTCTATAACTATCATTAACCAATTTGTTGATATGATTAGAAAAACTCAAAGCTGGATAAACCCATATACCCAGGTCCAGTTTCAATCACTGTGTGCTGTATTAAATATTCACCTTTCAGTTTATGTCTCCCAAATCTCATATGCTTAGTTTTTGATGCATTTATCACCATATTATTCTCATATGCCCAAATGGTCAATTTAGTCAAGTTCTTTTGCAGATATGCCTTATCTTTAATGCATGTAATCAGTTTAGCCAATTCCAGGTCATCTGCATATAGACTGTAGAACACCACAGATAAAAGTTAGGTCTACAAAGATATAATCTAAACAAGTAAGGGCCAAGGACATAGAGCCCCATGGGACTCCCTTGACTGCCTTGTAACCAAGAATTTCCACCTGTCCAGTTGCCAGGGATGATACTTGACACGTGTCCTATTTATAAGCCATGCTGCTATCATCTTATCAAGAATACATCAATACCTAGTTATTCTAATTTATTGATCAGTGTTTTTCTGTATGACCCTGTCAAGTATGTTAAATCTGTATAAATTACATCACAGCACAATTTTTCATTCATAACTGTTATTATATTGTTATAAAACATCATGCTACAGGTGGTAATAGATCTATTTTCAACATATGCATGCTGATATATGTTTTCAAGTCCCATCCAGTTCTGACAATAGCTTACCCAATAATAACGTCTCCATTATTTTTCCACAATATGAAAGCAGACTTAAGGGTCTATATGATTCTGGGTTTGTCCTACTCCCCTTTCCCCTTAAAGGCAGGTTTAATAAGTATATATGTTCAATCTTGAGGAATCTCCCCATATTTATATGACCTAGTAAATAGTAAACATAATGGTACTATAAGTTCTTGCCAAAGTGTTCTCAGGTCAATATTATTAATTCTGTCTCCTCCCTGTGCTTTGCTTGGATCCAGTTTGCACAGTTCTTTATCAATATAATTTAATTTGATTCCAGTATCTTAAGTTACCTGGATGGCACTAGGACAACTTATCAAATTCCTTTGGCCGGAACCAAACTGTTTTGCATAAGATTTTGTAAATATATCTATAATTTGTTCTGTTTAAAAATAAATTTTAGAATTTACACACAGTTTAATCAATTTGTATGTATTTACTCCTTCCAAATCTTATGTAGTTAGAAAAGAAGGGTTTCCCTATTATGCTGAGTATCTTTGCAATAATTTTCGATTTGTCTTGAAGGCTCTTGTCTCACGCTTTATGCTTATTTTGTTTGTCCCGGCTTGTTTTATTTTAGTTTTCAAAATTGTAGTTCAACCTGTCTTTCATTTATTATATTTTTTGTCTCTCAATTCTTAATCAAGTATCTTGTGCTTGGAAATATATTGCCCTGGCATTGTATTTCTAGGTCCTGACGTTAAACACTTTTTTTTTATTTTTTGTATTCAAACCATTTTCTTTTTCAAAACTTTGCACACATTCCATCTACCCAGCAGTTTTAACAGTGAGCAGATCACTCAGTTAGTTTCCATAGTGACTGTTTTGCTTCCTCGTCTGCTAATTAATCTTCTGTGGATTAGTTTGAACTTTCAGTTTGGCAGAATTATCTAGTAAAAAATTAACCTTTATAACCCCATGAACACTGCCCATCAGTGGTGGTAAAACTTGATGTGGAATAACAGTAATTTTTCTTTAAGAGCATAATGTCTAGTATGTTACATTTCCTGGTAGGTTTTTTTTACAATCTAAAACAATTGTCATTCCTGAACATACACTTTGAATAATCTCCTTGCTAATGTTGTTGAATCAATATTATTCCAATCTGTTTCTGGTAAATTTAAGTCCCCATCTAATATTATTCTTCTTTCCTGTGTTTCATGCAAGAAGTGCTTGAATTCCTCTAGGTCATCAACATTTGACTTTGGTGGTCTATGCACTCCAACAATTGTTATTTGTTCCAGGGTTGTCTTTATTGTCACAGTTGCACAGTCTGTAGTATTGGTGTTGTCACTGAACATGTAATAATCACAGGTCTCATAACTATATTTAATCCTTATCTTAACACCTCCACCTGATTTTTTGTTAGAATGTCTGTTACAGTAAAAATATTTATACCCTGACAGAACTGATTTCCAGTCATTGTTCTTTAACCATGTTTCACAAACAATAACAACATCAGTCTTGTGGAAAATTAGCAAATTTTCCAATAAGAAACTTTATTATTATGCTCCTAGCATTAACAATCATCACAGATGCATCAAATGTTGATATCCGTGAACTGTTGAATTTTTGACCTGGCTAGAATCCTGCCTAGTGTTTTTCAAATATTGCAAAATCTGCTGCAAAAAGTCTCTTCCTATTGATTTTGACAAATGCATGCCATCCTGTCTGAAGGCGATGTGTAGCCCAAAACCTAGGCTTGGATGCTCTATAGATTTCATTTTTTAAAATGAGACATTTTTATATGGGATTTGTGAAAAGCTATGTCCCCTAATGCCAGTACAAGCTATGCAGTAGCCTAAGAGGACACCTTAAGTCAGTTAGAGAGTCCTTCGCGGATGATATCATTTGTACCAACATGAATGAAAGCAGATTCACACTTCCTTTCATTAAGGTGTTCCAAGACTTGTCTCACATCTTCTATTTTGCTCATGGCAAGTATAACACTATTCAGTATTCATTATCTTCTCTGCAAATGTAAGTATCAGTTCTCTAATAGTAGAATCTCCAATTACAAGAATATCTTTTCTAACCAGATCTGAATTATCTTCATATTCTAATACAGTAATATCTGCTCTATCACTTGTTACAAAGGAATGATCACCATCACCATTAGTTTTATTAATCCCACTGTTTTCATTGAATATTAAATTTGCAAGCATACAATTCTCATCCAGCTGGCTTTGTATATCTACAGCTTGAGCTATGTAGTCAACATCTGTCTTTCTCTTCTTTTTTCTTATAGTAATTTTCTTCAGTCCTTCCACTTTCAGTTTTTTTTTCTTCCTTTTCACCTGCCCCCTTGCCTCTTTTTTTTCCTACCTTCTCTCTTGGAAAAATGATGATTTTTTTCTGTAGACTGAAGGTTTTTTGATAGAAAAATGTTATCAATCCCTATAATCTGTGTGTTACATAACAAAGCAGTGTCCTTTTTTGTACGTATTCTCTTTACAGACATTTATCAGTTTCTTTTTCTTCCTTGTTATTTGTTGTGAACATCTTCTTTTCTTGCTTTTTTATTGCCTTCTGGTAGAGTCTGTTTTTTTTTGTTGTTGCTTGTGAGGCAAAATAGTCACATACAACAGGGGACATACATAAATAACTCTGTAAAATCAATGGGTGGGAGTCATTTAGCAGGCCTGTCAGCCTTACGCAGTTTTGTTCATAGGACTCCACAATGTTGTTTTCCCAGTTGAGGGGGATTAGTGTGACTTAGCTAAGGAGGATTTGGAGTTTGAGATAGGGCCATGGTGTAAGAAATGACCAATATATTGGACTGATGTGGCAATGCAATGCAATGTTGACAAAGTGCAATTCTTTTTTTTTTCTCATGTTTGCACCAGTCTTCATCTGAACATATTTTCCCTAAGCTCATTCCTTCTTCTTGGTTGAGAAACCTATAAGTCATTTGGTCCAGTGTCAGGCATACAGGGACCCCCTCCCTTCATATTGATGACTATATTTTTTTGTCTTTTTTTCCCTTTAAGCCCTATATTATATAATTGTCAAGAGGTGGGGTGGTGCGGGGGGCTTGCCCCCTGTAAAAAATTTTTCTTCTTTTTTTTTTTCCATTGGCTGGCCAAGTTGTGCTTGAGCGATTGCCATTTGATAGCTTCAGGTTTCGATGAGTTGTCATAGATCCTTAACATTTATTGTGTCTGATGGCAATTGGTTAGGTTAATCATGTGACAAGTTACTAAGACTATATTTGACATGCTGTTTATCAGCAATTTTAGTTCTGAGGAAATCTCTTTTAATGTTTGGAATGAAAGTGCTAAACTTTTCACCAAATTGAATTTTTACAAGTTGTGTTGTGAGATGGTTGTTTTCATTATTATCTTTAGCAAAGATAATGCTTAATTCCTCTTATCACAGAGCTAGCTCAGCAAGGTACAATTCTTATATCAAAATCATTATGCTTGTCGTTATCGCGATTATTGTTGGATGGGTGGAGTATCGTGAAAGGGAAAATACACAGACCAGGAAACTTTCCACTTTTTAATCCACAGGTCACACAAACAGCGCATTAACGTCTCCTCAATATTAAGTACGTTTTCGTCTTTAACAACATAAAGACTTCATCAGATACACCCCATTTTAATAAATCACATTTATATATTACAACAGTTCAATCGTACACCAATCATCATGTTTCAATTAATTTAAAAACAACCAATAAAACAACTTTGTCCCTAATTTCATGAATAATTCATTCCGTATTACCATATTGTTACTTCCTTCTGCTTAGGTTTTGTAACGTTATATCTTGCTGCTAATTTTCCATTACCATCCCTTAAACAAATCTTTAGGTCAAAAGGAATATTGTTAACATACTTTTTAAGTGCATTTCTTAGTTATTTAAAAGGTATTTAAAAATTACTATAGGTACTATTTATAAATTAATTAAGAAAGCATAAATATATGTAGTACAAAAAATGTTTACATCCACTTTCATTTATTTCTGTCATATTATTTCTTTAAATACAATATAAATACTAAATAAATAAGCACATATATGTATAAAAATCAAAACATTCAATATAAAGCTTTTATAAAAAATGTTTGTAAAAAATGTTTCAACTCTGAAAAGTATTATATTTGTATACTTACTGTTTACTATTTGTTAAGGGCAATAAAAACATGTATTGTGATTGTTCACAATTTAGCAATATAACTTTAAAACTAGAGTAAAATAGATATATACTCATTCAACCCTGGTTTATTCCCTGCATCTAATGTCAATTGCCACCACAGCTCCCTTACTTCTATTGTCTCTTCCCATGGTCCACCCCTACCGTCACATTTGATCTGTTCTAGTACTAGAAAAACAAAAGTGGCTTGTGCTGCAATGTTGGTTAAGTGCTTATAAAGTGCGTTAGTTTCTTTTTGATTGATATTTCATAATAGTGTTCGTAAATCCTTCTCTTTTTAGTTTTCTCTCTGTTTTACCTATATAGAAGGATTTACAAACTGTGCAAACTGCAAAATAAATAAGCCCTTTTGAATCACGATTAAAATAATCTTTGTTAACCAACCATTTCTTCCTACTCTCTAAATAAAATTTCTCCTTATTCATAATGTACTGACATTGACTACACTTGCCACATTTATAAGTTCCCACTCTATTTCTAATTATTTTCTTTGGTTTATTTTCTAGCATTAGTCTCAGATTATTTGAATTTTTGTATGTGATTTTCCTAGGCCCCTTAGGTATATTTTCTATGTCAGTAAAGGCTATGAACCGTTCCCATTCTTTCAAAAACTTTTTCTTGGTTATATTGTTGATCCCATTATATTCTAACACTAGAGTTTTTTCAAAATTAATGTTAGAATTGTCTTTATGTGGGATTTTTAATTCATTTCCATTATTTCCTGTAATTATTGGTTTAAACCTGTCCCTTCTCCCATTTAATACTTCCTCTTTTATATTGCCAATGAAGCTGGGTGGATAACCTCTCTCTATAAACATAGATTCCAGGAAGTTGCATTCCATTTCAAAATCTTCATTTCTGCTGGTCATCCGACTCCCTCTAATAAATTGCCCCTTTGCGATGTTTCTCTTACAGTGCAGAGGGTGCGCACTATTAAAATGTAAAAAGGAGTTACAAAATGTTTTTTTCCTATGTATCTTTGTTTCCAATTTATTGTTCAGTTTATATATTTCAATATCCAAATACTCAACTTTATTTTCTGAGATATTATAAGTAAATTTTAAAAATGGACATGTAGTATTTAACCATATGAGAAATTCATTCAATTTCTCTTTTCCCTCATTCCAAAAAATTATAATGTCATCCAAGAACCTGCAGTAAAGTTTCCAGTATTTTTTAAACTCTGTTGTCTTTATATTTTCTTCTTCCCATTGGGAAAGAACAATGTTGGCAAACGTGGGGGCACAAGCTGCCCCCATAGCTACACCTTGTTTCTGTTGATAACATTCTCCTTTGAAATATAGGAAGTTATTTCTCAATACTAAGTCCATTAACCATGTACAAATCAATTTTTCTTCCAAGGTTAAACAATTTTCTTGATATATAGCATCTTCAAACATTCTTATTCCTTCAACCCAAGGGATAGAAGAAAATAAATCTACTATATCTATAGTCACAATCGTATTCTCATCATATATATCCGGAGTAACACATTTTAATAAATCCCAAGAGTCCTTTAAAATGAAAGTTTTTCCCATCCATATATTTTTCAATTTAGTGTCTAAATACTTAGCTAAGGGTTGGGTCTTGGACCCCTCCGCAGAAACTATAGGCCTAAATGGTGGGTCTACTTCATTTTTATGAATCTTGGGTATTCCGAATACAGATGGGATACAAGGTTTTTCTACTTTCAAATACCTATAGGTGTTAAAATCTATCAATTTTTCTTCCATCATATCAAATAAATTTGAATCTATTTTACTATAAGATATATTAACTTCATTTTTAGAAACTAAAGTATATTTTCTTTCATCACATAGAATATTATACATTTTGCTTTCATATTGTATAGCGTCCATAATAACCACGCCTCCCCCCTTATCAGGTTTCATAACTCTAATAGAGCTGTTATTTCTTAAATTGTCCAAACAAGCCCTTTCTTCATAACTTAAATTGTCTTTATGTGACTTATAATTATAATGTTCATTCCTGATTTCTTTTTCTAAAATCCTTTCAAGATTTTTGGAAGAATTAGGGGGGGGTGTAGGGGTGGATTATATGTAGTCCTCCTTTTCAACATATTATTATTAGTGTTAGAATTCAAACCAGGTAATAAAATGTCTAAATTTACTTTCCTTAGAAACATTTTTATATCCATAAGAGAATTGGCTATTTCCCCTCTTTTAAAGGGAATAAACTTCAACCCTTTTGACAGTAAATCAAAATGTTCTTTTTCCAAAGATATGCCACTAAAATTGTATATGGAAAAATTATTTAAAGTACATTTTATGTTATTCTTCACAACTATATTCTGGGTTATGGGGGTAGGTAGGGTATCTATTTGAGACACGTTTAGTAACGTCCTCTCCTGCCTCTCTCCCCTCCTGGGAAAATTCTGCTGCCCCTTTTGATTTTCTAATCTATTCTGTAGCCTCTCTGATCTCCTCAAAGGTGGAAATTCTTGATCGTAATTCATCTGATTGTTGTCTATATCGTTAATAATGTCAAACTCTTCTACATCCCCACCTTTACTATTACTTTAATGTCTTTCCCTATCTCTTCCATAAATTTTTACTGGTGGCTTCAGGTAACAAGTTTCATTCTTGTATTCCTTTATGTCCCTTTCCATTTTCCTTAATTTTCTTTGTATTACTTCATTACATCTACTATCCACATCTTTCATAATATTAAAATACTTATTTCTTTCATCTTTCATGGTAAACATCAAGTCGTTCCTAATACTAGAATCAAGTTCCAATATGTCCTAGTATGTACAAATGAGAACTTCCATGACTCTATTATTTTCTTTTATCATCAATTTTAACACATTTAAACCACAATTATTAAAAACATTTAACAATTCCTTGTGAAACCCAGAGCCCAAAACAACATTATTAGGGAATTTCCATAGTCTCAGTCCCTTAGGGACAATTTCCTTGTTTACACATTCAGCAAGATATTCGTTTTCAATTTTTTAATTCCTAAATTTCAATGTTAACCTAAATAGTTCATCCAGCATATTACGATAAGTGTGGTTATTTGTAATTTATGCTGGAAATAGCTTAGTTTTTTGGTTATCAAGTATCGTGAAAGGGCTACATAATATAAGAGAAAAAGGATGGACAACAGACTGAGTAACATTATATATGAGTGTGTCACTCAGTTGCTTAAGTGGATCATTTATCATTTATTTATCATTTGTGAAGGAAAATCAGTGAAGTTTCTGGGATGAAACTGAAATACAATGGGATTGGTGCTCTAGCTTGATTAAATAATGCAACATAAATGCTTTATTGGGTCAGGGGTAGTAGAACTCCTGGGTATCAGGAATCCCAAAGAAATGCTACTAAATACAGAAGATGTGTGCAAACATAGGAAAACTTTTACAAACACAGAAAAATTTTGTAAAACTTAGAAATATTTTGCAAACTACTGCAAAAACTGTAAATTGAGTTTCCACACCATTCTCTCCTGAGTCGCCAAATTATTTCTAAGTTTTGCAAGTTTCTGTGCTTCTGTGGTGAAGTTTGGTCACAGCGGTTTGTGTACATTTTTCTCTGTGTTTGGGAGCATTTCTCTCAGGACTGCCAAGGATTTCTGGTACTGCAGGAGTTCTGTTTTTTTTGCTGTAAAGCATTTGTTACTGCACTTGAGTAGAAAATCAGTTCATTTTACATTAAGAGGGTTTTTATTTTGCACTCTTGCTAGGAAAAAGAGGAGTGATTCAACCCCATCCAAGTTGGAAACTGCTGGTGGAAAGTTTCTTATTGTGTGCTTATTTGACTGGACTGAGGGCTTAACTGTGTAAAAGCCTTTCATCCTGCTGGTATAAATGCCTTGCATTTGCACATTGTGCAAACATGTTTATCCATGCTTTGTATATATGCAAACCTCTGCAGATTAAAATCCTCTATAGGAAACACTCTCCATAATCACTCACTGTTCATAGTTGCTTGAAGATCTGCCAGTTTGTGCAAAGAACAGCAGCACTGCAGATCATCTTATAGTATACTATTAAACACTCTAAATTAGACCTTTAAAGGGACAATCCCAGAGTTGAAAAATCGGGTCCAAGCTTTAGCACAGCAAAATAACGCCCACTCTAATGCGTCACTTAAATTCCCTCCCTCGGTGTCAATTTTCTAGCAAATATCCGGTATACTTTCAGTTCCGATGGTGCTTTGGCTCCTAATCCAAACTGTGCTTCGTGTTTGTGTTCCTATCGCGCTGTTATTGCTTGGCTGCATCTTTTCTCATTGCTGTATCTTTTTTTTCAAAGCATCTCGCACACAAGTAAAACATTTTCTGGTTTCTCAATCTGTGCTGGTTAACTGTCACTTTTTTTTAAATATACATTTATTTATGTGCCAATATGTATACTGTAGTACATGAAAAGTAGTTTCCAACGGAATCAGAAATGTGGAAAAAGAAACTCGCATGAGTGCTTGCTTCACTGTACACACCTCTGGTTGTAACCCGATGTCAAATGCTTCCCTCTCGCATTTTTGTTGACGTCTGGGATATAAATAAAGCATTATAGTTATGGACTAAATTGTATGTATCGATAACAGCTCTCCCAGTAGACCCTTAAA
>NW_025053366.1:0-10978 GCF_019279795.1 Protopterus annectens | reverse complement strand
TTGGCAATGAGAGGTTAGGCTACATAAACCTGGTAGTTCACCGAGTGTGTCTCTACTTTAAATATCCACTCTATGCAGGTGTGCACATAGCCATTTAAAGCCCAGCCTTCTGTGTAACAAGGGGTCACTACTACATTTGCATAACAAGTACAATACGCACAGCTGTTATTGCTTGCAAATGATACTGAGAGAGGTCCAAGCCTCTGTAACAAGGGTCACTACACATTTGCATAACATGTACACATTACGCACAGCTGTTATTGCTTGCAAATGATACTAGAGAGGTGGATATTTGTATAGTAAAAGTTATGTGCATGGATAGTTACCTAGCTCTTTCCAATTATCATTGCTATCATGCTGCTAAACTGTCAGATGAATACAAGTGATATGTATCCTTGTTATTGAGTATTGTGAAATGGGCTAACAGAGACATAACTACTGTTTGCATAACATAACAGAAATGCTTAAGTTGAATGGAATAATAGATTTGCTCTAAAATACTGTAAGCATTACAATACATTATTAAGCACAATATCCCACAATTTTTTTGCAGTTTTCATATTTGCACAGTAAGCTCCACCTTTTGTACATATTCATCTTACTTATACACCCATACATATGTCTACTGTTAGCAATATATCATCAACAAATATATACTATCCCCCTGTTATAGCACATACTTGTTGGACCAACCTCTAGACACTGATATACATGTGGCTGGAAGCTTAAATCTGGTGTGAGTCTCCAAGGCCCATGCTATCATCCCTTTGTGGTGTATGAGGAGTTTGCCTTGTGGGCCTACAGCAGTACACACATAGAATACTGAAAGAATTACTACTGCTCAAATAAATACATTGCTACAAGATGTTTAGCTATTTCCACTATATGCATTGATTACACTGTAATTCTCTACAGAACAGGTGCACTACATACACAGACAGGTTACTACATGTTATAGATACCTTTCTAGGGGTAATTGGAGGTGTTATTGGACTAGTATAATACTCACTTTTCGTGGGTTTGTCTTTTCACTGTTTTGTACTGTCCTACAAGTAGATACACAGATGATTTGAATGTGTGCTCAAAGAGCAAGCTTTTATAGTTACAGATCAGTAACATAAATGCTATCCCGGGAGCAACCAATTGGTGCCTCCTAAGTAGCTAATTACATGCACATCAGTCAAGTGCTTGCTAATGCCTTAGCCAATACCATGGCAACAGTGGAGAGTAACTCGAGTACTCCACTTGGGCATTGTCCCTTTGCCTTACATTTTGTGAGTGGGAATACAGCCTGAAGTGTTGTTTGAAATCTACTGCAACAGCTGTATGGAGATGAACTGGTTATATATTGTGTGTACGCTTCGCCAAAGGATTTGGCTCCAAATGTAAGTACTGCTGTTATATTTCTGAAGATTGCTACTTGTGCAGGGTTTGTCTGTACCTAATACTTCTGCATATGTTTCAGTCTGGCCATGATGTTTGACCAGTTCAAGGCTGCATAGCTATGCATATAATGTTAGGAGGTTTACAGTGTGCTTACCAGACAAACCGAAAATGAGTATTATACTAGTCAATAACACCTCCTTTTAACTGACTTGAGTGTTGTCTGTTGTGATAAATACCAGTGTATTTTTTAACTGTTATGGCATTTAGCGCTATTACCTTTTACAATAATCCCTAAATGATCACATTGACTGCATTTGCTGAATGACTAAAACGTCGTTTGTAAACAAGCTTGGTGATATTACTGTTGGTTAGGCAAGAAACTGTTGTAAATACCTGTCCATATGTTTTTACATGCTATATATACTGGCTATAACTCCTAATTAATATCTATTTCTTCACTCCCTATCTCTTCCTACTTATTCCAGCCTGGTGAACTTGGCCAGTCAGCACTCTGAAACCACTAGTAAAATCCCTCCCTTTGAAGTCACTGGAAACTGTCAGGACTCTGGAAATCCCCACCATTGTGCTCCTCTTTGAGAAGCCAGCTGCCGATTAGGACAGTGAAAGTATAAAGCTAACCTTCAAACCTGACCCTTTGTAGTGTATATTCCTTTGTTTTTTAAGAACTCCGCCATACATTAGGCAAGTTTCCTCTCTCAGGTTAGCCAAAAGCAGCCTCTACAACCCTCCAACTTCACTTTTTTCCTGCTCAGTAGGCCTTCAAGCAGCTTTGGACTACTCTATTCCTCTTCTTTGCAAGTTTGTACCCTACCCCTCTCGCCCTCCTACAGCTCTGTCTCCTTGTGAATCTCAAGCTGTCTTCCAAACTCAGTTGTAATTAATCCCAGCCTCAAATGGTCACTAGGGAGAGGCATCTTTACTGTACTGTCTATTATCACTGACCCTGCTCTTTTATCTCCCTATCAGACCCTAGCCCTACTCAGTACATTTCAAAATTTTTATTCTTCTTCTTCCTAGGCAGCATGTTCTAGCACTTACCTCTCACCTAACTCCCAATATATATTCCTCACTCACACCACAGCTAGTCTTACAAGTCTGGGAGCACCTTTGTAGTACCCTTCTCTGTGTTCCTGACTATACCTAGGATACACTAGACGCCTGCTCCGACCTTCTGCAGCTTCTCACACTACTAAACTTAATTAATTTACCTGCTTCTCCCTCCCGCCTTGACCACTTGTCTTCCTTGGCTGTCCCTCTTCTTGTCTTGTTCTGCCTGTTACTCTCAATGGGCTCAGCCTCACGCCCTCCTGCAATTTACCCCCAATTCCTACCCACCCTCAGGGTCCTCTACATTTACTCCTACTCTTAGACACACTCTCTTACCTCTACCCAATCATACTTAGGATCCTCACAACTTGAGTACCACCCCTTCACTTAGCCACCCTACCTTACTACCTACTATAACCATCCCCACCCTTTCCTCTCTCTACAACATCTAAAATATCACAACCCCTACTCTCTTGGCCAACACTCACACAGTACTTTCACCTTATAACACAATTGTAGTTAACTACAGATCAAAAACTTTACAACTATTTCATCAAGTGACTACAACATATCCTCCAATCACAACTAAAAGTACCTATCTCCTTCTTACTTACTATTCCTTCTCACTACTACCTATTTCCTAACCTCCTCTAAGTGAACACACCATAATCTATTTCTCTCTCACTTCCCACAAAACATACCAAAGTACACTGCAACATCTCCTCTCCTTTTATCCTTCTTTCATACCTCCCCATTAATCCATCTACTCTATTTGCCAAATACCACAGGCTATTACACAACAAGTCTAGCTTCAAAAACTAAAACAAAGAAAAATAATCGCATACCTTCCTAAAACATAAAACTAAGAAACTATTTTACTTCTACTCCATCTTACTACTAGATGGTGACATACACCCCAACCCAGGCCCACAAACTCACTACTACCAAAACACACAAAGATCATATCAAACCTCTCTCTTCATCTATCGCTACATCATCTAACGATTATCCTTGGGCCTATCCTAACATACAATAATGAGAGCATCAGTAAATAAACTTAGTCAACTCCAAGTGCCCTATTAGAAGTACACAATTTTGATATTCTATGCTTTATCAGAAACTTGGCTAAAACTCTTCAATTAAAGACATTGAAATTACTCCTCTACCTGGATATAACATTGTTAGCACTTCGACGCATCTGTGGAAGGAGGTGGAGTGAGCTATTCTATTGTAAAACCAACCTGGAAGCTTACTCTACTTGGACCTTTACTCCTTACCCAAACAATAATGCAACGTTGAAATAATCTGCTCTAAAATTCAAATTAACACTACTAAAAGCACAAACATTATCTGTGCATACCTCCCTGAAATAACATCCCTACTTTAGAACAGCTTCCTTGTAAACAACTCTCTAATTAACTTCCCTCTAGGAAACACTACTATTCCTGGGGGACTTTAACATTGGATTGGAAATCCTGTAACAATGCGCCAAGCAACCCTACCTCCCATATATAACCTTTATGGTTCTCTAAAACAACTAATTGATAGTCCCCACTCAGAATAAATAAAAAAGAGCAAGCCGAAACCACCTGGTTTAGGACTGGATTCTTACAAACTCCTTCAAACTCTACCTGTAACTGGCATCCTTCCCCAGATGACCTTAGTGATCACTCCTCACCTATGCCTGCCAGGAGCCAAAACTAACCTAAGCTTTTGCCTACCTCTTTGTATAGAACACTATATTCAAAAAAGAAATTTAATCCTGAACAGCTCTTAAACAGAACTTTCACAATACAAACTGGACCCCTCTCAAAACACCTTCACTTAACAAATGCTGTTGAACATTTCCCACTCAGCATATCTTGTAATCTTTAAACCAACATGCCCCAAGTCGTACTCATCAGAACAAAGATCAAACAGCACCCTGGCTAACCTGGCACCCACTACACAAACAAAAATTAGCAGCATACCTGAAATAAATTTTAAAATGCTCTTCTAGTGAAAACCCAATAGATCATCAAAACCTTCAGAGAGCTTCAGAAACAAGACCAAAAAAGCCATCCTTTCTCAGATAAAAAAAGCAAATTATTACTTTGAAACCCCTGCAATCCACCTCAAAAAGAACCTAAAGAAGTTCTGGGTCCAATTATCAATAATCTACTTCTACCCCAGGCAAAGTAGTAACACTCCAACCCAAGCTGTAGAATTTAGGACCCTGATAATCCCTCTTTAATAGCCAACAACTTCAATAATACCTTCTTTACTACTTCCATACAAAGTCTAGCTAATCACTTCTCTCCCTTGATGCTTCTCAACTGCTTTTAAATTAACATCAAATAACCTCTTCTTTCCCTTCAACTTCAAACCCCATACCCACCCTCTCTACATACAATCTTCTTTTTATAAAATAAAACTTAAAACCCACTACTCCCTCATAGCAGATAAGCTTCCTGCTGAATTCCTTCGCAGTGCCAGCAAATATTGCCTACTCCTGTTTCTATCCTAATAAAACAGCGATCCATTATGCTAAAGGTACTTTCCTGTGCAATCTGGAAATCCTAGTCACACATCACTACACTTATACAGTTGCGAGGCAAATCCACTGACCTTCAAAACTTCTTCCTAGTAGCACTATTATCTCCACTAGCTAAAAATCATGGGAAAAATGTATATGCCACAAAACAAACTACTTCAACCATCTCCTTCTATAAATAAACTTCTACTTAGCTTAATACTCAACATGGATTTAGGACCTGCAATATAGTACTTACCACTGCACTACTTTTCTTTTTACTCAACACCATCAACTGTAAATCCAGAATAACAATAAATCTAACCTCTCTCTTTTTCCTAGACCTGTCCTAAAGCCTCTATATGGTCAACCATGTACACTTTTACACATATTAAAATCCCTTCGGGTTCTGGATTTCTCTTTCCCTAACCTGGTTTTCATCCTATCTTGAAAATCACAACAAGCGAAAAGTATGGGAAAAACTTTCTTATCTGCCTCTACTACCTGTCTCTTTTAGGAGTACCCTCAAGGATCTCATGGCCATAGGCCCACTCTTATTCTCTATCTTTTATTAACGATCCCCAATCATCTATCCAAAAACACTACCTTGTATACAATATGCAGTGATGACTCTCATCATCATTTGCACAGCTTCCACTCAAACTGAACTCCATTCACTGACACAATCTAATCTTTTCTACCAAGTTGAAACAGTGGTTCTCTAAAAAGATGTCTCTCCTCAACCCCAAGAAAACAAAACTATTACTATTCCCACCTACCCACAAATCTTTCTCAACTAAACTTCACTATTACTGCAAGTGATCTATTCCCTCATCTCCGACTTCTTCTACTCAAACTGGCTTGGTGTTACTATTGATAATAATCTTAGCTATGATTTTTCTATATCAATAACACTATAAAAGCAGTTAATAAAAAGATTGGTTCACTGTATATGAATTAAACCCCTTCCTTACACCTTCGTAGCTACCTAACCACCTTAGCACAATCACATCTTATCCCCTAACCCTATCCTTATATGCCTCCTCATTTACAACTCCAATCTCTAAAAGCAATCTTAGGAAACTGACTACATCCTACCATAATATAGCCTTCCTGCTTTTTGCCACAGCATCCCAGTATAGAACCCACCATTGTCTAAACTTAAAACACTTACACTGGTTGAACTTCCTAACAAACTTATCTATCAACAACTCTAATAAATACATAACATTCTATATCAACCAGCAAAAAAAAGACACCTGCTCTTAGTAACCTCTTTGACCCCTATACACCCCTGAAACAAACATATGCTCCAACTAAAAGCTACAAGTCAAACAACTAGAATTATAAAATCTTCTGTGCAGGTAACTGGGCCTCTTCTCTCTAACTCCAGTAGGCAAATGCTATGGAAATAACCCTCCTCACACATTACCTCCTCTAGGCTCCTTTCATCTTTTTAAAAACAACTTTTACATCTGAACAACTTCTGGCTCCAGCTCTTTACCAAAATTAAACCAGACTAATCTACTATCTTTATTCTACTATCATATTTCCTCATTTCAAAACTGCAACCTTTCTCAATGATCACTAATAACTTAATGAATGACTGAAAAAAAAAAAAATAGCACTATATGTTTTTTATTACTTGATCTAGACTAATATGTATGCATTAGTGCTCTCTGTCTGTGTCACAGGCATTTGGCCGGTAAATGTTTCATTTCTATAACCTTGCTTTAATCTGAGGAGCTTTTCTCCCCGGGCCTCCACTGAAAATGGAAATTATCCAGCTGGACTAGCCCGGTCAACAAATGTAAAATAAAAATAAATAAATAAATTTAGTTTGGTGTTAATGTGTATCATACTGTGCTAATAATCAGTACTCGGTAACACTTCCTGGTGTACGAACCTTTCAAGCTTCTGAAACGGGATTAGTTCATACAAACCCTGTAACATCAGCAGCTGTTCAATTGTATAACAGAAAATATTTCACATAGGGCCATGTTAGTGTGTCTATGTCCAGGTATGTTAAGGTTTCAGCAGATGTTGTACAGTAGTTGAATAATTGGTTATGGTATGACAGTATGTATTGATGTAATTATTTTGGTTGTGGGGTAGATGTTGGTGGGTGTACATAGCACATGCAGGTGTGTAGGAATCCCTTTTATACAGCTTCTATATGTATGTGGGTGTTCTTTCCCTATGTGAACACCTATCCCTTAGTGTGGATCTAATCTAGTGGAAATTTGCAGGCTGATTCATTAAGGCACTGTTAAATGCTTCCTGTATAGCATGAAGGTACTGTTAGTCCTTGAATCCTTTTGGCAATACATCGGAATGTAATAAATTTGTAACCTAAACGTGAAAGCTCTCTGTGTATTTCTGCTCAATATGGATATTTGCAGTCATTGCTAACAAAGTTGTGTTGCCATGACTGTGTCCATAGAAATATATTTGTAATAGTGTATTGCCATATACTCTAGCATGCGTTATGTTCATATTGTTTGGGGTGGAATGTGTGATTAAGCTAGTGGTATCCATGCTATACTTTGATATGAACACTGCAGATGCTGTCTTAACACACATACGTATGCATATATATATATATATATATATATATATATATATATATATATATATAATATATATATATATATATATATGTATGATATATATGTATATATATATATATATATATATATATGTGTGTGTATGCATATAGATATAATAGGATGATATATATTATTGCATAAGTGTTTATCTGTAACCTCCATATAGATGTAGATGTTTTAATCCCTTATCAATATATCTAGCATATATATGTAGATCTGTATATATCGCATCTCTATATATATTCTCTCTTACATATATATATATATATATATATATATATATATATATATATATCTCTATATGAGCATACACCTTTCATTGTGTACATGGCGGGTTGTCCTATTTCAACACATTCCTCCCTTTTGTGTTTTAACCTGTCTGCATACACAACTGGGATCGATACATCTCAGGTAGCTTAGTGGTAGGTTACTCTAAGAATGGAGTACACGGTTGCGGATTCTAATCCTGGAAGGTGTTATTATTTTATCTCTCAGAGTAGGCAGTTGTAGGGAAAGTGTGAATAATGCACATTTAAGTGGTTGTAAGCAGGTTTAACCGTGGTCTGCATGACGTTAAGCAAAGGTTAAACCTGTGAAGCACTTCTCTCTGTTTACTTCCACCGTGGTTTAAGCACCGCTTACTCAAGAACAGTAAATCCCATGGAAACCTTCGGGCTAACCAACTGCTTTGTAAAAATGCTTTTAGTGCTAATTTGCATCCACAGCCTCTTATTCTGGCCTCTCAAAATAACGTCTTCTTCTTAACAGCCCTTGAACTCTGGGACCACAAACACCACAGTCACCGACTTAATTTTACCACTAAGACATCTGAGTTCTGTACAAATGTTATGGTGTTTAGAATATACATTTTACTACAGGCATTCCTCACTACTGAAAACAAATGTGACAGTCAGTTGGTGTGTTATATGTCTGATACATGTTAATGTTCTATATGTTTGTGAAATTAGGTGTGTTGCAATGTGACATGACAGGGTGTATTATGAATGAGAAAGGTTCTTGTTTTGTGTCATGAAGTGTGTTCATAGATGTTTATATATATGGCTATTGATGTAACTGTCTAATATATATACATATATATATATATATATATATATATATATATATATATATATATATGTGTGGATTCACTTTATAACCTCGAAAAACTGAAATGTCCAATTTCAGCATCCTTCGAGACTATAAAGTCAAAAAGTGCCGAAACATCGTAACAGTCAAAACAACGAATTGGAAATAAACCTAAGCCCAAATAAACAAAATCACTTCCGCCAAAACCTCATGTTTTTACAATACTTTTACATCAAAGTCATTGAAAACTGCAAAACACCTTTAATCTACTCCAAAAGAAGAATATTATAAATGAACAGTCCACATATTAAATATGTACAGCCGTGATATTGCATAAAGAAAATTCCAAATCTGTAGATTACGCTTTAAAATAATTTCCATGTATATACTCCTTCTTCATAAAATACAAACAATCCTGAATATAGTAATGAGATATCATAGTCCATAATACTCCATTATAACATATCAAACCATACAAAATTTCAATTTTGTACTACCAAGAAAGTATATTATTAAACAAAACTCATATCTCATCTCTGAGTTAAAGTTAGTAGCATACTCTAAACGCACTCATCATGAAGTAATGCAAGGCTAGTTCAAACATCCTGTGTGATTTTAGACGATGATATTAAGGCAAGCATGGACATTAACATGATATGTATAAGCACATATATTCTCCTCTGTTTACATCTTCAAATAGTCGTAAGCCATTGAGCATTAGGAATTGTATTGAGAGTAATGAATCCCTCATTTTTCGTAGCACATATCTCAAACTGAGTATGGCTTGCCTGTACAACATTACTGCCTTTTAGGAGAAGGCTGGAGCTCCGCAAGTCATTCTAATGTGAAGTTCCACAACTCTATCCTGTTCTCTGGCATTTAATACGGCCATAAGTAATATTATCTAAATCACAGGCTCGATGGACCCAGTAGTGCCTTTAGTCTACGATGGCGCCAAGCTTCCACGCTTATTCTAAGGGCGTGACGAGGCAAAAAATAGTGTATTTAATTTATTGACATTCCAAACAACACTGGAAATAACATAATGATTAAATCGAGAAAACCTGTGTACTTTTAGTGCAAAACTTCCGAATCCCATTGCCTAAAATGTACCAATCTGAAAAGTAATTGCAATAACGATTTCCTTCTACAGAAAAGATTTCTTGTGAAGGGACAATGCCAGAGGCTTTGAAATCCGGTCCAACCACCCTGTAAATACAAACAAAGCCAAAATTGCACCTACTACATTTCATTATCCTAAATCCTGTACCCACAGTATCAGACTAGCTGGAGAGATCCTGTATATCTAGTGCTTGCAATGGCGTGTTTTGCGATCCTAATCCCAACTCCTACTTGTGAATCTCTGTGTTCCTGGTCGCATGCTTCGCATTGATTTGTCGCTTCCTTCCGCATTTCTACTCTCCTTGTGGCATCTTTTATGCAAATTCTATGAAGCGTGAGGTGCATCATCCTTCTTCTTCGCTTGGTGGAATTATTTTATTTTTATTCCATTTTTTCTCATTTGTTTATGGCTTTTTGCTGTTTTGTCAGTTACTAGACAAGTCTGGTCAGTTAATAGAAGCAGGGCAGCTGATGGCTTACTGCGTTGAACCTCGGCAAAACAAAATGTAATGCCATTTAATATATATTTAAAAAGCGACCGCGTTTCTTTCTGCCACAGTCTTGTTTCCTTTGACTAATCATCAGTAAGGCAATGTCACTGTTGTGTCTTTCTGTTTTTCTTCTGTTACCATTAGGAGCTTGAACACAGGATGGCTTTACTTACTCCTAAATGCCATATGCAATAGTGGTGTATTTCTCGCTTTCTTCTGAAGTAATTTCTGGAAGCCGTGCAGGCAAAAAAAAAAAAAAAAAAAAAAAATCATAGACTTTCGCCCCTCAAATGGATCCAAGCTATAATGGCCAAGTGAGTCTAATATTATTAGAAGCAGGCAGCCATGGCTTACTGCCCTTCTATGCAATATGCACAGCTTTTTTAGCCAAACGGAACGTGGCAAAGGAAATTGAACTGCAGAATGAATGCTTAATTTGCTACTGTTCTGCAAAGTGACAATACAGTGCGGTGTGGTCTTTGGGCTGAGCAGTGAAGTGAGTTTTTAAGCCGATTTGTTTCTTTGTATTTTACTCTATTGGTGTGAGTCAATGGCTCAAGTTTGTTTGGCTGAAAATAAGGGCTGCTTCTAGTGACTACGAGGAAATCACTAATCAAGTTAGTAAAGGAAAGCAAATATACATGCCTGCATAGCTGATCCTGGTAACGAGGCAGAGTTGCTAGCTTTTTACCAGCCTAATTCAG
>NW_025053365.1:0-10073 GCF_019279795.1 Protopterus annectens | reverse complement strand
TTTCACCTATAAATGAATAAACAAACACAACTCCCTCAGTCTTGCACACACAACTGTCTCTCTCACACCACACACACACACACACACACACACACACACACACACACACACACACACACACACACACACACACATACTGTTGGGTCTGGAACTCCTACCTATCTAGTTACTTGTACAATAGTGTTACACAGTTATCATACACACTACAGAGCTTATAGGGGTAGTGGGTGTCCAATGGTACTTCTAAGGTGAATGAGAGCAGCAGATCATGTGCAGTTGGACAATGTGAAGTGTAGTGAGTGGGAACAGTCTGCTAATACGTAGACCTACAGACACACAGACACACACACACACACACACACACACACACACACACACACACACACACACACACACACATCGCCATACTTTGCCACCCTTTGCAGCCCCACAGCTGATGTGATATTAACACCCCAACCTCAGTACTATTACACAATGGGGCTCACCTTTTATGCTTGCATGTGCCACTGTTTAAAACCAGTATGGCACTGTCCACAGCAGGACATCACTGTATGCCATTCAGGGTACCCATGTGTGTGACCCATGCTGCTGTGTCTGTCCCTTGTGTATCTCTGTCTATCACTATCTATCTCTCACTTCCCCAAATCTATGTGTGTGTATGCTTGACATATATAGTTATCTGTTGGCCATATATGTCTGCATGTGTGTCACACACAACAGATGTGGATATATCACATATGGGCCATGTACAGCTAGCTGGGGGTAATCCTGTCTGATGTGTGTTTGTAGGGACAGTTAAAGTGCACGTAGCTGTCTGTATGCACAGATATATCTACACAATATAGTCATATATACCAATGTAGGTTCTAACATGTCCTGTGATTCTCTAAGTGTAGGAGCATGCCCAGTGTGAGTGGGACTTCATTCCAGAGATGAGAACTCCAGTCCAGGGTTTTGTGTGCTACAGACATACCTCTCAGAGGTACAGAGGACTTTCCTTGTGGTAATGGCTTGTTTTGGGAGACATTTTCTGAAATATCTGTATTCTGTGCAGTACAATGTATTGTGTCATTACCTAGTGTCAGACATCCTCAAATTATCACAGTGCTTTATCAGAGGAATACTAGTCATAACATGTGTAGACTGATACTATAATGGCAGCTATGTACATTCTTGCCCAACAAGGCCATTTGGGAGGTGTGGCTACAGCCATTTGAGTGATAGTCTATCCTTTCATTTTAAAAACCAATGGCTCTGTCAATGTTCTAAACCAGACTAAATCCATCACTTCCTCAACCTCTATTTCAATATTGGAATACCTCGAGGCTCATTCTCTGTATCTAGCATTAATCAGAAGTTTTTCTAAATGTTATTGTATATAATCATATGGTCTCATGTATTAATTATCAAAAGAAGTATTATGTACTCTGTTTAATATGAATGCAACTTACTGTCAATGAGGAGCTTTTCTCCCCGGGCCTCGGCTGAAAATGGACATGTATCCAGATGGACTATCCCGGTCAACAAATGTAAAATAAAATAAAATAAATAAATAAATAGTCCAGCAACTTGTTGATATACTGGCTAGGGATCTTCTGCTTCTGTGATATCTATGTAACCTCAGATGTGATATCCTGGTGTGGCCATACCTGTCTGCTATACATTTTTTGGCAGATTGTCTGGGTGTTTGGCTAGCGGTTTTGTCCAGTCTGCATAAACATGTGTTTCTATAGCAAGTTATTTCAGTATAATTGAAGAGCGATGTTACAAAATATTGACAGACATTACTGTGTCAGCCTACATAACCTTCAGACAATTCCTGCTACTGCAAATCCCTCATCCTACCAACGTTCTCAGTATGTCAGGGCAATATTTACCACACATGCCTATCATTGAGCCTTTGTTCCACATTTATTGGTGCCCTTGTTCAGACATGTTGCTGTCAAAAGTTGGGTGTTATGCAGACCTCCCAACCGTCCCGAATTTCTCGGTTTTTACCGAGTTTTGGGGTCTAAATGAAGGGGTGCCACGATTCCCGAGTGGCACCCCTTCATTTCCGATTTCTTTCCTTTACTTTTTTTATTTTTTAATTTTTCGCGCTGTTTGAGCTGACGTCATCACGTGCGCGATGACGTCAGCTCAGTCAGCACTACCAGCCAGTCGGAATTGAGCTCAAGGAGCTGACGTCATTTCCGGCTGGCTGTGAGCAAGGCGGGAAGTGCTTTGCTGTCAAGAATTTGAAAGTAAGTTAAGAAAGAGGCGTTACTGCTGCTGAGAGAAATTCGAATGCTCATGCTGTTTTGGACTGAAACTGCTGCCGAGAGAAGAATGCTGGCTTTGAGGTTAAATCTGCTGCCGACCTGCCGTTTTCGCTGCTGGCTTGGGACTTTGCTGGGATGGGGAATTATTTACAGGTAAGGTGTGTGTGTCTGGGAGAGAATCTGTTTTAACTTTTTCCTACAGCAGATAAATAAAATCGGACTTTCATGCACACAGTTCTGGTAGGGGAACTGTTTGTATGAAAGCCCGATTTTATTTTATCTTCTGTATAAAACATTGTTTGGTGGGGGGGTAATGTTCTAGGAAGGTTGACTATGTGTTGTCTTGTATATTATCATAGCACAGTAAAGTGCATTCAGATGCCTCTTTTGTCTTCAGGAGTATTGTTTGCATTTTGCTTAAAGTACAATTTACTGGATATAACATGAAAAGCATTAGACAGCAAATTGTTATTAATGCTCATTTAAGCTTTGGTTTGTATATAATGTATAATTTTCAGCTACATGCATATTAATGTTCTAGTGATTATATTTATGCTTTAGAAATTTCAGAGAGTTTTACTGTGTGTGTGTGTGATGTTTAGTATTTTTTTTCTTCTGGTGTCTTTGTGTGTCAGTTGATAGTATTGGGAAGTTATACATATTCCTTGTAAGTGGCATTAGCATTTTACCCACTAAGGAAGCTTTAGTGAAACCAGTCTGGGTGTGTTTGGAGCTACGTTTTGATGTTACATTTTTAGTCTTTGGCTGTTGGATTTTTATATGTATATATATATATATATATAGATGTGTGTAGATAATACATATAAATACTTATATATACAGAGAGAGAGAGCGATACATGTGTGTGTGTGTGTGTGTGTGTGTGTGTGTGTGTGTGTGTGTGTGTGTGTGTATGTATATATATATATATATATATATATATATATATATAATATATATATATATATATATATATATACACACAACACACAGCTTGCTTAATCTGCTGCTGTCTGTTCAAACAAGCATGTTATTTTACAATTTAATTAAGCTGTGTATATTATCTGCTGGCTGCTGTTCAAGTCAGCTGTGCTGTTAGACCAAGAATATTTTTGCTGTGAAATTAAGACCGGAGCCGAAAGAACTGTGTATTTTATTTGCAATTTAAGCAAGCTTCTGGGGGCTGGGCCAATTAGTGTATTTTTTTATCTGCTGTGATTCAAGTCCAAGAACTGTGTTTATGAAAGTGCATTCAATGGTTCAAGCAATTAGCCAATTGTATCTATTTGTCTTACATAAGAAAGAGCTGTGTTTAATGCCCGATTTTTATCTGCATTTATTTTTAAGTATGAAAGAACTATGTGCTGCTGGGCCAAAGTGTTGTGTACTTTACACCTTACATTTTAAGCAAGGTCAGTCTGTTCAAGCCATTAGCCAATTCTTTGTAAGGTCCGCTCTGTTCAAGCCATTAGCCAATTGCAATTAAGCAGTCTGCAAGGTCTGTTCAAGCTGTGTTATCTGCATTTTATAAGGGCTGTTCATGGTCTGTCTGTCTCTCTCTCTCTCTCTCTCTCTGTAATGTTTGGCTCATATGTACTTTCGGTCTGTTCCTCTTAAAATTATTATTTTCTGGCAAATCCAGTGAGAACTTAATTCACTAATCATAGCCATTTAAGTTTGTCTTTCTGTCTGTCAGGAAATGCATGGTTGGTAACACAAAACATTTTATAGTAGCAACTTTTCTAAGATCATACAAGCAATGTTTGTGTCCCTGGTTTTGGGCTTTTGTCCACTTCCCAATAAATTTTGGCTGTTTACAGATTTCTTATGCTGCATAGGTCTTCAGGGGGAGAGATGTGTAATGCTGCTTATAGTGTGTTTGTGTTGTCAGTAGTATGACAGACAGAATACTTGTTTTTGATATAGAAGGCTGTGGGTTCTAGTCCCACAGCATGTAGATAGATTGCTGACACTGTATTCTGTTGTACTTTGCAGCCTTGAAAATGTCCTCTTTGGCGGAGATACCTAGTAATTATGAACCTGTTATCAGTTTGCCATCCATTCTCTGTTGTAATATTACTAGCTTAGCATTTTTTTATGCAACATATGCAATTTATATCTCAAGGGCAACAGGCACTTCATTTGTAGATGAAACAATGAAGACTTAAGTTGTTTGCTTGCAGGCTGCAGCAACCTCTTCATTAGTTATAGATCTCCTTAATGTGGAATTATGTGATTTTTACTTCTAAAATGCGCTGTAACAAGTGTGCTGTATTATACGTGGAATATAACTCAATACTGTCAGGAATGTGCATCAAGAACACATGTATGTTTTGTGTGCAAGGGGGGCTATGATTTAAAAACACCCCAAAGCTTGTCTTTATCCACCACTGGCCAGATGTATTTTCTTTGAATGTGGGTATCAATGCTGTTTCAATGAATGTGAGTTTCGGCAGAGAAGATAATGCCAGGTCTATTTTCATTGTGAGACTGTATTGCTTTGTTTAGCAGAGGTTGAATCGTGTTTATGCTATAAAATATAAAATAAAATGTTTAAATGAATCCAAATAAACATTGTAGAAGTAAAGCAGTATGCACATTATAGTGTTTATGGTAAATAGGGCAAAATAACCAGGTAATGAGATATTGGAATGGCTGCAGGGGGGCTCTGATGCCATATTTTAGTTCTGTTCAGTTTGTGTTTGTTTATCCCACAATTCCATGGGAGTGGGTGGGGTTACATAATTATGTATGCAAATTATATGTTAATCAGCGTACAGATTTGTACCTATTTTTCATAGTCCTTGTCCAGATTTTTGATGTTTCCAGGTTGAGAGGTATGGTGTTATGGGGTGTGGGTACAGACTGTATTGAACTGTGCAGACATGTCCATTATATACAAAAGCAGACATAAAACAAAGAAAAAAGCCATATTGACAATGACCACTGGAAACAGTGCCAAAAAACATGATTATTCACAAAAGCCCTAGCACCTCAGCTACAGAGCCCTCAGGAAGTCTATTATATGTGTAGTATATTCCACATAGCACTGTGACTTTCAGGTATGTTAGTGGCAGAGCAATAAGTGTCACTAATATGCATAATCATTGGCACTGCAGTTATCTGCATATGGCCCTGGGCAGAACAAAATGACAGCCAGGAGATCATGCTGGCCAGATCCCGACAGTATTGACCATGCATGGACATAGCTCATTGACCCCTTCATATTAAGCACATGCAACATTTTTTCATGTGTATTGGACAGCCTTACCAATCTGTGTTATGCTATTTCCCTGCAAACATACATGTTACTGCATTTCTATGGGTATATGGGGGGCACACCTGTCAACTGTAGACATTTGCAGATACTGCGCTGATATTTGCTTTACATTTTGATTCCATTTACCATACTATTGTGCCCTGTCTTGGGGACTACAGGCATATCAGTAAGAAGCACAGGTGAGATTGTTATGGCATACATTTGCATGTCAGACTTGTTACCCTTCAGAGCCTTACTGCAACTGTGAGACCTGCTGTGCTATGAATGTGTGAGTCTGTAGGGGGGGTGATTCAACATTGCTGCCATTTGTGGAGCTTTTCCAGACATTTCTCTCTGGATTTCAACAGCTGACTTGCTGTGTGGGTCTGAGCGGAGGGTATGGGACCCCACACTGACATACATGGCTGTGAGATATGACCCCCCCCAGTTAGTTGGCCCCATGCATATACTGTATTGGGATTTGCCACTTTGGGTACTACTGCATAGTGTTGGGAGGCCAGCATTGGGCAGACATTTCCTGTTGTCCCACATAGCTGTCAGTTGGCTGCTGCTATCACAGTAGTCCACCCCATTCCCTTGCATGCATGGAACAATACCATGCATATGCTAGCAGAACATACTGATAAATTAATTTACTGTTAAGGTAACTAACTTACCTTGTGCCTGTGGCAGTTGTGTTTACAGAGCTTGAGGGCTGCCTATGTTGGATGCACACAGTACACTGCCTATACATGGTAAGTTACGTCATCCCTTTTTACTGTGTGTGCGAGTAGAGAGAGGTGTCAGTCCCTGGGTGCCTACAGTGTCAGTGTGTGTGCGTGTTGCCTCTTTGACAAGGCCAGGCCATACTAGGCATGCCTCCATCTGCCTACAGGGGCTGGTTCAGGGGGTTCCTTGTCCAAGTCCCTCTGTGCCTGTGGGGACTGTGGCAATGGTGGGTGGCTGTGTGGCCCTTCCCCATCCTGTTCCTGCTGCAGCTGTTTCTGCAGGATCATATTGTATAGCATGGCACATACTATGAACATGTGTGCACATGTGACTGGAGAGTACTGCAAGGCTCCACCAGATATGTCCAGGCAGCAGAACCATGACTTGAACATCCCAAACACACACTCTGTAATGATCCTGGTTTGTGTGTGTGCCTCATTATGACATTCTTGCATGGGTGTGTGTGTGCATTTCTGATGGGTGTCATCATCAACAGCTCCAGTGCATAGCCAGCATCCCTCAACAGATGGCCACATGGGATGTCCCCCCTGGCAAATCCCTGATACAGCTCTGAGGAATGCCAGATGTGAGAGTAGTGATAGCTTCCAGGGCTGCCAGCACACAGATTCATGATAATGCCCTGGGCATTGCACACAACCTGGCAGTTGATTGAGGGGAATCCCTTGCGGTTTATGTAATCCCTACCCTGCTCACCAGGTGGTGCTTTGATGTGGATGTGCATGCAGTCTATGGCACCTAGTACCTCTGGGCATTCAGCTACACTGTGGTCAATTCCTCATGGGTGTTGGGGAAGTATATGTGGTCATGGGCATTTGGTAGCATGGCATCCAGGAACTGGTGGAGTACTCTGGTTGAAGATGTCTGTTACACCCCCATGATATCCCCAGTAGGTCTTTGGAAAGTACCTGTAGCTACACATACCTTAGTATCCACTGGGATTGGTTACCATCTGTTAATTCTGGATGTGAGGTGAGGCCGGCACAGCTCCACAATTTGCTGAAGTATGTCCCTGTACACTCTGTAGTGCTCTATTATCTCCAGGTCATGTAGCCCCTGGTAGGTTATCCTAGTTCTGAGCACTCTTCTCCTCCTCCTGAGTCTGGGGTGGTTGTTAGCAGTATCCTCCTTACCACCGTCAGCCTCCAGCACATACTGATGTATCAAAGTGATGGCAGCCCCTAGCATTTTGTCAGTTAAAATTCCCAGGTTTACTCCAAATGTGCAGAGTTTATGGGAGAAACCAGACTGAGGGGTGTTTGCTTACTTTATAGTGGTGTGCTGCAACTGTGTGATTGGGTCTATGATACATTCCAGCTGCCAGCTATGTTACTCATGGCTTTCAATTGGCCACTGTGAGTGTTAGAGGCATTAGTGGTAGTTTGTGCATGTTTGCCTTTATTCTGTTGTTGCCTTTTTTTAAATTATTTTTTACTTACATCTCCTCCCACTTTCAGCTATCCAGCCACCAGCCAGCTGTATTATTATGTGCTTTGCCTGTCCATTGTAAGTTGCAAGAGTCCCATATTAGCGATTTCTACTTCATTTCTCCTTTATTGTGCTGTTGCCCTTTATTTTTATTTTTACATCTCCTCCTATTTTCAGCTATGCAGCCACCTGCCAGCTGTATTAATGAGTGTTTTCAATGGCCCATTGTGTGTTGCAGTATCTCATATTGCTGTTTGTACTGCATTTCCCTTGTTCTGCTATTTCCTTTTACTTTTCCTGTGTCCTCCCTGTTTAATCCGTGGCACACCAACCCATTTAGCTAGTGTAAACAGCAAGAAATGGCCCTCCCCTGGCCACGAACATGCTCTTTAGTTCATGGAATAAGACTATATAGCCTCAGACACACCGCTTTGCTTAGCTGTGCTTAGCTAAGCACAAACCCAGCCAACAGAGCTCCAATGTGCTTACAGCAAGCACAACACATCCCCTTTTCATGTTAGTTGCTCCTCCTGTCTACACGGTAGTGTTAGAGCACCTATACGGTTAAGTGCAGTGTGACACTTAGAAGACATTTGTGATTCAGTATAAGTCCCCTCATTAACATACCCCACTGCCTTAATCCCTAGCTACTGCACTACACCATGGCCTTCCCCCTTAGCAATCACTGTTCCCTGCCATTGTTTACGTTCTGCATGCCATTGACTATTATGGCAAAATGCAGATTTCCCCTGCACTTGTCTTTTCCCTTTTTTTTTTTTGTTTTCCCCACCATCCCATTTGCTCGGCACTTCCCCATGTATAATGGCCGAGATCGGCCAAAAAAAAACCTTTATTTTTTACGATATTGGGCTTTTTAAAATGCCATTGGCCATATATTTGGACATTGGCATGCCTAATGCATTTAATACATGCTTTTTTGAGTGCTGTCAGGGCGCTGTCAGTTAGTAACCGAATGCATTTCTGCAAATACCACTGCTCCTGCACTGAGACCAGCCTCCTTGCAGGATTGCTCAATCAGCTCATTTGCATGGTTTTTACCAGCAAGTGAACTGATTAGCATCCTGCATGGCTTTCTGTGCAGGAACAGTGTAGGGCCGCTCATGCATGTCATAACGGCATATACCTGGATTGCAAGGTGGCCATTTTCCATGCAGGAGCAGCTACACTGTTCCTGCATAGAAAATTTTCATTCGAGAATCCCAGGGATTGTGTAACAAATACTGAAAATGCACTATTATAAGTTTCCTCAACTTTACTCTCTCTTCCAGCATGAACATATGCTCCTTAAACATCAGCAAGTTTATTTAGATTGGTCAGCTGAAATACTGACTGCACAGTATTTGGCAAAAGCTATAGCTGTATGTTGCAAACATCAGTCGGAAGGTAGTCCTGACATTACTGTACTCCTGAGATATTTTCAGCTTGGGGATATATAAGTTATGCATTTGAGAGTAATCGGTCATAGGTTCATAGGTTCATAGGTAGGTACTAGGCTATCTGCCCGAGGGTATTAATAAGCCTAGCCAGAGTGTGTCAGCTTTCGCTGCCCCATTGATTAATTAACTGAGCCTCTGTCAAGAAGAGCCAATGAAGTGATCCCAGGGGTGTATTTTCTGTTACCCATCCACTCGTCAAGGTTTCTCTTGAAGAGTGTTAGTGAGGGGCTCTGCCTAATGTAGTTAGGAGTTTTGTTCCAAAGCATGGAGAGTCTCTGTGTCAGGAATCTATCCCTCCAGCATGTTCTGTTTATTGTTGTGGTGAGGTTTAGCTCACTAGAGAGAGTGGCTCGCAGTGACTTGGATTTCTTTAGGTGTAGCATGTCTATCAATTCTGAGATGGACATGGCTTTGTAAGTCAGGCAGAGATCACCTCTGAGTAAGCGCTATGCAAATGAGTGCAGCTGGAGTTTTTCCAGTCGGGCTGCATAGGACATATGTTTGAGACCAGTAATTCTCTTGGTGAAGTACTTTTGTGGTCTTTCCAGCTGTTGGAAGTGTCTTATGAGGTACATCCCAAATGGGGCATTGTACTCTATGATGGGTCTGATGAGTGACGAGTAGAGGGGCACTATAACCTCTTTATTTTTAGATGCAAACCCCTTAGTAATTAGATGGGCCACATAGAAGGATTTCCTAACTACTTTGGCAATATGATTGTCAAAGGAGAGATTACTATCTACCTGGGTCCCCAGATCTCTTATTACCTCTTCTGTATTAAGGAAGCTGCCACCTATGTGGTAATTCATGGGTGTTTTGTTTTTCCCAAATGGGATGACTATGCATTTTCTGGCATTTAGCATGAGACCATGACTATGACACCAGGTGTCTGTCTCAGTAAGGCCTTTTTGGAGAATGTCT
>NW_025053364.1:0-9335 GCF_019279795.1 Protopterus annectens | reverse complement strand
TCTTTAAACTTAATCATATGTGCTACAACTAGTACTCTCATCTTTGGCTTTTAGATAACATTTTAAGACACAGTTATGTTACAATACTCCAACCAACTTGGAGTGTATCATTTTATAAACAAACAATTCCTTTTTGTGTAACAGGTAAGTACAGTGCCACTTTGTCCTGTGATCTCACAGAACCTGTATCAAAAGTAGTTTTTCAAGTCTCATTTATCCCCAAGGGGACAGCAGACATCAAAGTCCTCCATATGCTGTAGGTATGGCAGTACAAACCCAGCAATTTGAAATGTTCATAGTCTCTACATACCCCGCTTCATGGCTAGGTATGTGTTAAAGTTGGATGCCAATCTGTGGCCAGTTCATCAGTTTCATCTTTATATCTGTGTAGTTATATGCAGGAAAGACCCCAGAAAAAAAAAGTCACCACAAACATGGTTATAGGTGTATGATCAGTAGGACAGTAAACCAATGTCTTTGGGGTTGCTTTTTTTTATACACTCTGGCCCTGGTCATTCTGTCTCTGTGGTATATGAAAAATGTTTAAACTGAATATTTTTTCCCGGTTTGCAAGGGGTCAGGTGAACCCAGGCGACCTCTCCGCCTTTACTGCAGTATTGCCAACAGTACCTGGTACAGACCTTCCCACTTTGGACTCGCCCAGTTATTTATTTGGATAACTTTCAACCACACCCAGGATCCTGGAGTCAGCACGCCCCCCTTTGTTCTTTATCTGAAAAGAGTTTAACTGAAAACATTTATTGGTTAACAATCCTTTCATATACTGGCTAATGAGCCCGACCTCCAGCTCTGCAGGCATGAGAGCTTTCCACTGTACATAATATGCCCTTCCAAATACTACTTAAAAGGGGGTCAAACCCTTTACATTTGGAACTGTTCTCATGCTCAGCAATGCTAGAGGTAAACAAATCCCAAATTCTTCTGAGCCTCACTCATCAACTTCCTCAACTTATTTTCTAAATCCCATTGTACCTCTCCACCAGTCCTGCTGACTGTGGGTGGTAGAATGATTCTTCAAGGAAATCCCAAAGAATCTCCCAGTTGCTGGATTGTCTGGTTCACAAATGTTCCATTGTCACTATAGATTTTTTCCCGGGTATGCCAGATCTAGGGATTATTTCTTTACTAGGGCCTTTGCCACTGTTGCTGCATCCGGATTCCGGGTTTGGGGAAAAGCTTCTACCCATTTTGAAACATATCTATAATCACTAAACAGTATTTCTTCCCTTCACATTTATTCAGTTTATAAAATCCATACAAATAGTATGGAACGGTATGGTGGTGTAGGAAACCCTGGGTTGGTAATGCTCCTGTGCATGATGTTTACTGCAAATATGACACGCTGCACAAAATGTTTTGTGTAGTTCGAATTCTGTATGTTGGAATATTCTGTTAACTAACTTACCATCCCCTGTTGAGACATGGCTCTGCCCATGGCTCAACAAAGCATATCTAAATAAATTAGACGGTAATATTGGCTTTCTCTTTGGAGATGTACAGTCCGTCTTCAAGGATTGCTCCTCGTCTTACCCATTTCTGTTTTCTGCTTTGTAGTTAATGTTTGCATTGTTTTTAAACATTTCTAAATCTAAAATCTCTGAGGGTTGTAATTCCTCATTCAAAAGAAAGTTTCTGAGTGTGAGGCTGCTTGTTTTTGCAGCTGCATCATTTCACGTGCACTACCTTTGAAATCTGCATCCTGTTGCTTTATATAGGCTGCATTTACAAACTAGCTACTTTAGTAGGTAACTGAATGGAATCTAATAAATTCAAGATTAATTAGCGCGCAGTTAATCGGTTTACCAGTGTATGTTATCATTCCCTATTCTTCACTGCTAGCAAAAACATGCACTGTAAGAAAGCATGACTATCAGTATATATGTCACATCTGTTTTTCAGCTAGAGTGCAAGCCAGGTAGTACAGCTATCAGTTCTGCTGCTTGACAGACAAGTTACATGCTGCAGGGGTTGAGCTTCTACAATCTCAATATCAGTACTACTGCATATCCTACTAAGATTCTTTCCTGTAGGACCCTTTCACCACATGATCCGTCCACATAAAAATGTCCACCTCTGCATCATCTAAAAGATTTATATCCAGTAAAGATCCTGTCAGGTAAGTTATTTGCTCCATTTCATAGTAGGCAACTTTGTGTGGTGTGCCATCCACAGGGTCGAATGCGTTGATGGATTTCATGTTGTACAGCGTTCAATCACCATATGAGGGTGACTCAGGGTATGGTCATACAAGACAGATGTCTAGCCGCGGGACAGGAATGCTATTTTCTCTTGCAGCTAAATTATACACTTAGCTTGCATGAGCACTCTCAAAGTGAGAGGGTGAATAGCACCATTGATGCGAAGCCTGTACTGCCATACTTGGCTACCCAGCAACTGCCTGTATGCAATGTGGCAATGACGTGCCACTGGGTCAACTTCACGATAGTGAAGTAAGCTATGGAAGTGTCTTACTTCCATGCTGTTCGCGTCAACTGGCGTCATATATCCTGCTTACAATCTACAGTCACCAGACATCTCTTATGACCAATTGAACCCTAAAACTGATGATGACTATCAATGGTTTGAGATCTGCGAAAGCTGTTTCTACTAGGTCAATGTAGTATATCATGTGCTGCCATAGGTGTATTAAAGATTAAAGCAGCCAATACAGCCCGATTCCAAAGCTTTGCCCTTAGTTTGGTATCCAACCGACAAAAGTTAATTAGATCCCCAGGAAGGACATCATTTCCTTCTTGGTAGTTGGCTTGGGTGCTTGTAAAACTGCCTTCCTATCTTCATCTAATGTTCTACCCTCCTTGGATACCACATATATCAGGTACCTGACCTGTATTCTCCAAAGTTGCAATTTATACTTGTTTACTTTATGTTCCTGTTATGCTAAATATTTGATAATGCTAATTGTAGCTACCCTACATTGCTGCTGTGTAGGGCGCCAAAGCGGGATGTCATCCACATAAGTAGACGACTGCCCCGGGTGGAGTAAACCCCGCCAGGTTGTCGCTCCTGTGCAAATATTGTTGGACTTTCAGTATCCCTGCGGTAGCCCAGAGGTAATAAGGTGTATCTGTTACCCTGAATGTAAAAACAAACCAATACTGACTATGGATGTATAGGTATTGCAAAGGAAGCATAATATATCTACCATGGTAAAAATACTTCTGATAGCGGCTTCAAATCATTCAATATAGTGTGGGTCCTGGCACCATCCGGTGCCCTAGGTATTATTGCATGATTTACAGCTTGTAATCCTGTACCATCCGCCATTCCCGTTGCTTTTCTAACAGAATGGGGGTATTGCATGGTGATCTAAAGATTCTACCGATATCCCACTTTCTTGAGTTGTGCCGCTATGATAATTCCCTACTCTGCATCCTTCCTCAAAGGGTATTATTTCTTTTGGAGTCTAAATGCCCCGAGCTTGATTATAATGGTTACTGGGCGTGCTGTCAATAAGCCCCTACATCTGATTTCCTGTTGACCAAAGGTGCTTGATATATTTTAAGGGCTCTCTCTTCTTCTTTTAACAGGAACACCAATCAGCTGTTCTCACTCTGCTGTATAGAGTGTACAGCTGGACGTGCTGCATTAGCAATTTAAGTTTTGCTTCTGTATTCCTATTTGTGACAATTCCTAAGTCGATTTGCCTTTTCCATCTTGTCACTTTTTTCACGGTCCCACCATCCTGACATTATTATGTTTGAGATTTACACTGACATCGCGGTGGCCTGTTGGACTTATATAGTCCCATGGATTCCTGGTAATGGGTAACTCAGCACACTATTACCCTCAGTATCCCAGTACAAGGTTAAAGCCAACACTAGTCTATTGGCAGGATGTCTTACTGTGTTTGCTCATATTCCTTATCAGGCCTGGTGTGCTACAATAGTACAGGTACAATGTAACAAATGCTGCTGATCAATGTGAAGGGCGTACCTTACTGTGCAGCTCGTCAATGGTACAGGTACAATGTAACAAATGCTGCTGATCAGTAGCCAGAGGGCGTGCCTTACTGATAGCTGGGCCCTGGTGTGCTACAATGGTACAGGTACAGTAACAAATGCTGCTGATCAATGTAGAGGGGCGTACCTTACTGATGGCTCGTCAATGGTACGAGTACAATGTAACAAATGCTGCTGATCAATGTGAAGGGCGTCACCTTACTGATAGCTACGTTCATCCAGTTCCTCAGTTACTGCCCTGGACCAGTGGGTAGCCCGAGGTCCTGGTGCTGTACCAACAATGGGATTCACCCTCGATCGCTGCAGTATTTGCGTGCCTCCACCCCTTCTTGGTAGGGACTACTGCTATGCCAAAGAGCTGCATAATGTCTCCCCAGTATATTTGCTGGACATTTTGCGAAAGTACTCAATTTTACTTCTCTGGGTCATACCTGAAGCAAGGGTCAGTTATTGCTATATCATGGGAAGGTGGTTCCTGTATAAGCTGCTGCCGTTGCTGCTTTTCACTAATATGTAGTCAGGTGATTCACAATTGTTATTTCGGTAGCTTTGGAAGGGGTGTATCAAAGTTCATTGATGCTCGTGAATCACACAGGAATCTCATCCTTCCCTCCACCAGGCGATGTAACTTCCGGTTTTGTGTCGCCAAATAGAGGCTCCAAGCTCAAAGGCTAATTCTAGAACTTCATTTTCCTCATTTTCTACATCTGTTTGCACTTCCTTTATTCCTTCTACTGCATTTACATTTTCTCCCTGCCCATTAGTTTCTCCTGACTGTTGGAACAGTATTTATCATATAGTCAATCCTCATCCTCTATCCTTCCCTTCCGTAGATGTTTTATTCAACCTGCAATCCCTTGCTAAATGTCCCTCTTCCGCGCGGTTAAGCACTCACCTTTTCTCTTTCTTTTTCCCTCAAACACCTCCGAGTTCTCTGTCAGGCGTTTATTACCTGAGTGTTTCTCTTTACCCTTTTACCCTGACACGTACTACAAAGACTTCTGCTCCGTCTTCAGCTGTGAAGACCTCGTCTCCTCTTCTTACTGTTAAGATGTCTTTCAGCATGCTAGCATACTCAATCGGCTTGTAGCCTACTGGATTCGGTGATCTATCATACATGCTTTGTAATATAGCACCGATAGGGGCAATGCAACCTTTAAAAATGCATTTTCAACTGTTGATTTCATATGAACTATCCATTTTCTGATTTGCAGGGAATAGGCATACCACTATGGTTATTAAAACATTCAATAATCTACCATAGTATCCATCTACAGTTTCATTATCTTGTGTATGCACTGATTAATACAGGTCAATCTGCTCTAGGTTTCCATTTTCAGTAATTCGGTCTGTAAAGACCCTTCAGCGTGGTGTCTGCTTCTGCGTCACTATGTGGGAGTGGTTTAAGTTGCGTCCGCGAGCATTCAGAGGCATACAAACCATGTGCCAGTCTGGACCTATAATTTGTCATCCACACTGCCTATAAACTAGCTTCCCATTTAGAGTAGGTAAACTCACATTCGCCATACACCCCTTATGAAATCAATTTGCTTATAAACTTTTCATGAATTACGCTATGGATGGGGAATTCCCTCCTGTAACTTTTCCGAGGATGTCTTCGAGTGTCAGTCCTATACTTCGGGAGAGTTGGGTCCTGGCCTTCCTGTCCTGCCTGAGGGTTAGGTACTTCAATTAATTGACATATTTCCTCCTCTGTTCTAGTGACTCTCTCTTCTTAGTTTAGTGTCCCTAGGTGTTTCGTGTTCGGGATCTAGTTTCAATAGCTTCTCACCTAGTAAGTTGTAATACCTCTGTTGCCACAGGATAGCGTGGGGGACTAGCCTGCCCTCCGCTTCATATCCCCTGGATGTGAGTATCGGAGGGTGGAGGGAGGGGCCGTCACTACTACTGTATTATTATCTTCTTTGTCTAAGTATGATGCTTTCACGCATTTTAGTCTTCTGTTCCCTTACGGTTTCGCCCAATCCACCTATGTGCTTAGGATTTTAAATAGCGCTGTTTTTTAGCTGACCATCCTGCGTCACATTTTAAGTGTTTTCAAAGAGTTTCACTAGTATTTTTATCCTAATATACCAGCAAAGTCCATGTTATTAATCCATTTTGCAAATATCTCACATTATCTACTCTCTGCAATTGCATATGTAGCATCATCCGTCAGGCGGGGATCTCCCCATGATCTCTTAGTGCACTGATTTCCCATGTCTTCAGCGACTATTCATTAACCCCTTCTCTCGTACACCACATGAGTATCTCCTTCCCTGTGTCCACTGTAGTGTCTAGAATGACTGTTTACTCTGCTCTGTGTTCCCTGATCTATGACCAAATGTAACTACTTCAATTCGTTCTCGACCTGCTATCACAAATCTTAACAACAACACAATGTAACCTGATTCCTGATCTCAAAACAGAGACAAGGGGAAACTCTCCTTACCTGGGACCTCTTGTTATGACTGCACGTTTTTCTTCTTGGGATCCAGTTTTCGGCTTTTCAGCCACAGATCAGTGGACAGCCTCTTTACACACAACAATTCAGTGCGGAGGTCTTTTTCACTCCAAGAAGAACCATTTAGGCAACTACTCCTCGCGTAGTTCTTACCACCCATGCACTTTGACCTGTAGCTTACCAAGAATTCCGGCTAAGAAGGACCACAATGTCAAATAAGTTGTTAAAAATCAGACTGTAAATCAATGAGCTTTTCTAAATGACGATCCAATAACACAGGAAGCTCAGGTTCACAACGTTTTACTAGTGTACACCAGGAGGCAAAAAACTATACAGTACAAGTATAAGAGTTTTGTCTGACTCTATACAGGAAACAATTTGTTTTATATAGTGTTTACAATCAGCTTTTTGCCCACCTTACTGGCGTGGTCAGTCACAGGGCATTCCATCACTATAGTCTGCAATATTCTATTCATAAGAGGTGCTGAGGATAATGCTTTTAAAATGTTTTCCCATGAGAATAACACAATGCACCTGGTCAATTACAGTGTCCTTCTGTAAATGTTGCTCTTTCAAGGTCCCTGGACTGTTCAGATACAATAGTCAATTAATTTCTTATCGTTCCTTTGTCTCTCTGGTAGAGTTGTACTCTATCTTGATAGAGCTCACAAAACCATCCTCCTCCAGTGGAAGGAAGGAAGATATACATGTACATACATTTATTTTCTCTAACCCAGCAGATAATTAATGCTGAAGACATGAGCCTGCTTAACTGGTTACTGCCAGGGTCAGAGTTCAATCACACTGCAGCTAAGCTGCAGGTAATTGTCTAAGATCATTTTGCTGCCATATTGTAAAGAGTAGAATGAAAATGCATTATATACTATTTGCTTCTACACTGGCACTTCATATGTGTTTATATATATATTTTTTAACAACATACATCGGGCATATGCATGTTATTCCGTCCTTTCGTTGGCCGTGGGTGTTCCTGGCCCAGATCGAGCAGCAGCTACTCTCAACATGTGATGTACCACCTTCCCCTTCTGTGCCTGTGGCACCCTGTTAGAGGCGTCCTGTTTGGTAGGCAGATGTTCATTATATGTGTTTGACATGTCTGCATAGCTAATCATCCCGGTACTGGTTGAATTCCATACTTGTCCAGATGTGGCCAGTTAATGTGCACCATGGGGCGTCGCCTATAGGGAGTTTTAAGACCGAGGTCCATACCACACATCACCCAGGATGTACACATTCACCACCCGGCCACATTCCACATGCAAGCCATTTGCATATCCTGTACGCAGGGTGGGTTGTTAACATGGCGGTACATATTTGCCCAGCGTGGCACTGCTAAAGACAATACTTCTTACCACATTCCAGGTATGCCCATTGTGTGTGTAGGTGTGTAGCTGTAAGGCTGCTAGCTGGGTTAGATTACTTGATGCGTACATGTGGAGTGGGTTACATGCTATGATGGGGCTATTGGTATTATTTGCATGCATGGGTTCTGCTTCTGGATAATGCAGCTTGGAATATAAGCCGTCCTGTGTATGTGAAACGCGTTGGGTGTGGTACATGTTGCTATGCACATGTTTACACTTTTCAATCAATTTAGGGTATCTTGGTGCATACCCTTCTTGTTGTTATATACGACCACGGCTACCACGGCTGTGTACTCTCACTACTGCTGGTGACCATTAGGGTGCCACCCTTTTCCCAATGCCCAAATTAGGACATCTTTTGTGGAAGCAGTTTTTGCAGGACAAAACTATACCCGCGGCAAAGTAGAGATGAAGAAGAACTTCACTTTTTGCCAAAATCAGCATTCTTATAGCATTTGAGTTTACCTTATTCTGTTTCTTATAACATGTATATGTTTCAAATACAAAAACTAATTGTTTTATGCTACTATTAGGTATATTGAGGAAATATTTTTGTCCTGAAATCTCAGGACATTTGCCATCTTCGATTTTTTTAGCGGGACACAACAATCAGAGGAAATGAGGGACTATCCCTAGCAAAATTAGGTTGATTAGTACCCTAGTGACCATGCCCATGTCCTTTACTTCTATGTCAGTGCGGTGCGCAGACATGCTGCTTGATACACCTTCACTGGGTATGCCCTGACAGTGCATTAGGGACGGACCACGGTATTCTGCGTATCCTTTGTTCTTTGGGCCAGATTTACACTTAAGGAAGCAGTGGTTGTGTTTTGCTTCTCTGTTTTGTTGGGGCCGGGTACTATATTTGCATACTCTCGCGTCGTTTCATTCTCCCGCGGGCTCTGGCTGATGCAGTTGCAATACGAGGCTGACCTGTGGAAGTCAACTACTTTGGATTGTCATAAGCCTGCCGGAAGCAGCCCGCGCCTCGGGCGCGCTCGCGGGCTGCGGCTCACATTGCCCCTACGCCCGTGTCTGCAACCAGTTGCATTTCCAGCACTCATTACTATGCATATGGCTGCCTAAGCCCGACCAATTCACTGCACCGCGGTATAAAGCCTTACACCGACCCCGCTGGCGAGCTTCATGAATCCCGGGGCCTGGATTTTCTTGGTTAGAAATCTCTTAGATATCTCAAGTTGCTGCAGGTGCCTGGTAAGTTACAAGGGAGCATTGTACTGAATTATTGGCCTAATAAGGGGTCAGTACAGGGGTGTTATGACATCTTTCACACCTGAGGCAATATCTTTGCTAATGAGGTGTGCAACTTGAATGTCTTCCTTACCACAGTAGACACATGGTGGTCAAAGTTTAGGCTACAGTCTCTCACTACTAATTTGTTACTTAGGGTATTGTATTTATATGATGGTCTACAGGGATATCATTTTGTATTGAAAGGGATGATAATGCATTTTATCACTGGTT
>NW_025053363.1:0-10739 GCF_019279795.1 Protopterus annectens | reverse complement strand
ATCTAGCTTTGTTTGTGTAACTTGAGCACTAATCCAGGCATTCTCTAAAGTATTCAATTGTATTTATTACTGCTTTGGTAGTAACTTTGATTAAAGTGTAGCTATCATTCTAAGTCTTTGATTAAGCACTTGGGCTTCAGACCAGTTGTTTTACATTAGAAGGTTTGTGGCATGCACTGTGGTGGCAGGACATGTAGCTTTCATCCTTCTAAGTTGGGAACTGCTGATTGAGAGCCCAGTGTCTGTTATTCTTAAAGTGTATTAGTTCTGGTTTAAGCACTTGGGCTTCAGGCCAGTTATTTTACATTAAGAAGGTTCGTGGTCTGCACTCTTGTGGGAGAAGAGGCTGACTCTGCCCCTTCTGAGCTGGGAATTTCTGGTTAAAGGTTTATAGTACCTGAATATTTGAACTGTATCTTACTGAAATTGGTACACCTTGTTTGTTGTAGCATAGATTAGATCCAGGCCTGCTGAATCTAGCTTTGTTTATATGCTTGTTGTTTGTTTGTTTGTTATTTCCTGAACGCTAATTCCACCTAATACGCCGGCTTCTCAGCTTCTGTGGATCACTAGTGATATCTGCATTGCTTACTGTACTTATTTCCTTGTTTCACTTGAAAGAAAGTTACTGTTTGTCGCTTTTGCATTTAAGTTACCTGTAACACATTGCACTTAAGTTACCTGGCACTTGCTCACTAAAGCAATTATATAAGTCAGCACTAAAAATTAAAAGCACTACACCCTCACTCCCCACTGGCCCTTGTTTTCAATTATAAAGGAATTCCCAATATTATTTTAGCATGTCCAAAGGTCAGTTGTCAATCTCCTCTCCGGTCCAGCTGGTGAATCTGGGAATCTTGAGACAATGTTACAACTGCCTCATGTACACAGACAACTCCTCCTCCTCCCAACAAATTCCAACACATGTGAGAGATGTAACCATATAGCCAAACTGGAGGCTAACCTCTCAACTCAGTACTGGCATAACCAGTCAGGAGGAGAAGGAAACCACACTCACTACAATTCCAGTCTCACATAGACCTACCACGACAGCAAACCAAACACATAATCACACACAAAACATACTCGAGGCTCTAAATAAAGATCTGCCTAAGCAGCAGAGACCTCCAAAGCAGACACCCAAGCAACCGCTACCCCAAAACAAAACACGGCAACATATCTCACAAAGCCAGTGTGCCAACAGTCACAGCCCTTAAGACTAAACAACACACCTGATACACTTGTAATAGGTGACTCTATCGCCAGGCACACTGACGCCCCGGCCACCAGGCTGAACAAGGAGAGGGTCACGGTGAGCAGCCTGTCGGGCGCTAGGATCCGCCTACATAACACAAGCACTCAGGTCACTCCAAGGCAAGTACAAATATGACTCAGTCATTGTCCATGCTGGTGTGAATGACCTGAGACGACTCTCCCTGACTACATGAAAAGAGACATAGAGGAGCTCTCTGAGCATGTAGCCCAGGCCGGTATGACCCTGACCTTGAGTAGCATCTTACCCTCACCAAGAATGATGCCACAATATGAAGACAAGATGATCAATTTCAACAATTGGCTTAAGTACTGGTGTCATTCAAAGGGGATCCAATGCCTGTCAGCTTGGGATGATATGCTCGACAAGCCACGATGCTTCGCTAGGGACGGCTTGCACCTGTCACCCCTGGGCTTCGGGATATTGGCAAAGGCTCTTGCTACCCCATAGTGCCTTTTTTAGGCAAGGCTCAAAAAGACAAACCCACCTCCATAGGTATCACAAGGGATAAGAAACTAAGAGTAATGCTACTCAACGCCAGAAGTCTAAACCTCAAGATGCACGCACTCAAAACTCTCCTTAGCATGGAGAACATCGATATCTGTGCAGTAACAGAAACCTGGTTCAGGGCTCCTGAGAGCACCCCAGCACTACCAGGTTATACCTCATACCATGCTTTTCGGCCCCAAAACTTGGACCGAACCACAAAAGGAGGGGGAGTATCGATATTCATCAAAGATACCCACACCTCCAGGTTGGTGGCAAAGCACTAAGCATCAGAGACTATCCATGTGCAACTAACAGTGGGTAAAACTGCCTTCCAGTTTATAGCCTGCTACAGACCACCCTCCCAAACCCAGGAACCCCACTGCCTTCCTGAGAACACTGGAAAATATGAAGGTCTCTCCAAACACCATTATATTGGGCGACTTCAACTACCCAAACATAGACTGGGAGCATTACTCTAGCTCCAACACCCTAGCCCAAAGGTTCCTAGAATTTATAAACTCAAATGCTATGGAACAACTTGTTACCACTCCCACAAGAGGGGAAACATACTGGACCTGATCATCACCAACATGGGGACTCTATGCTCCAGACCAGAAGTGTATCCCTCACTGGTAAGATCAGACCATAAACTAATCTCACTGGATATTCACATCCCCACCCCACCCCCTGGCCAGAAAGACACAGTGAAAAACTTCCCTAAAGCAAATTTCACACTCCTCAAAACTGAGGTGGAATCCTTCAAAGCCCCCGGGCCTGTGGAAAATACGCCCAGACCGCAGAATCCTTTATAAACGCATTCTATGAACACCTTCAGGAATGCATGGATCATGCGATCCCAAATAAAACCAAGACCCAATCCTCCAAAGGCAGACGCCCTGTCTGGTGGACCCCAGCCATAAACAAACTATACAATAGAAAGAGGAAGCTACCAAATGATAGAGCAAAATCCCAAAAAGGGAAGGCATCACTGATCAGTATTAGCAAAAAACTACGGGCACTCATAAAATTGTCTAAGTCCAGCTTCGAGAGAAAAATTGCACAGGACACTAAGGATAATCACAAGGCTTTCTTTTAGTTATGTTAGGAACCTGGGTGGTAATTCCCAGATATGCTAAGAATTTGTCCAAAATGACAAAAATACACCGAACCCACAGACGTTGCCAACATCTTAGCTGACAGGTTCAGCGCAAACTTCTCCCCTCCCCACCAAAAGGGCAAATATCTATCCCAGCAGAGTGCTGCCCCCCTGACATCTCAAATGCTCAGGTAAGAGCCGCCCTCTCCAAAGCAAAAACACAGCATCAATGGAACCAGACGGTGTCCCGGCTGCCGCGCCTCCCACATGAACTCCAAGAAGAGCTAAACCCAAACATAAAACTACTGTTCAATCTCAGCCTTACTACAGGATATGTGCCCAAAGAGTGGCGCACAGCAACAGTGGTCCCTCTCCATAAAGGTGGTGCCTCAACGGATCCTGGAAACTATCGCCCCATAAGCCTGACTAGCTTGGTCTGCAAAGCTATGGAAAGGATCATCATGGACCTCATAAATAAAGATATTGGGGACCTACAGACACTGGATCCTACCCAGTTCGGCTTTGTTAAGGGCAGATCCTGCCTCTTAAACCTGGTTGATTTCTTTGAAACAGTCACCAAGGCCATTGACGAGGGAAGGTGGTCCACACAGCCTACCTGACCTCGCAAAAGCCTTCGATACAATACCCCACTGGCATTATAGATAAGCTCACCAGCTTAAATATAAACCCCTATGTCACTAGATGGATTGCAAACTGGCTCAAGGACAGAACCCACATGGTTAGAATTGCTGAGCCATGTCAGACTCCAAACCAGTTACAAGTGGTGTCCCACAAGGCTCAGTCCTGGGACCTCTCTTGTTCGGTATATATTTCTCGAGGTACAAGCCAACACGGAAGGACTGTGGCTGACCAAGTTCGCAGATGACTGCAAACTGGGCGCCATAATCAACTCTCCAGCCGACACAAGCATCCTCCAAAAGGGCCACATAGAAACAGACAACTGGTGCCAGAGCCATGGCCTCAAGCTAAATGCCAAAAGTGTATAGTCATCCCCTTGGCAAAAACAGTGCTCACAAATTACCACATAGGTGGTAATCCATTAAGTACAGAAGAAGTAATTAGGGACCTGGGGACCCAAGCTGATAGCAATCTCTCATTTGACAACATTTGACAACCACGTGGCCAAAGTGGTTAGAAAAACATTTTATATAGCCCACCTAATCATGAAGGGATTCACATCTAGATCAGGGAGGTCATCGTGCCTCTTTACTCATCCCTCATCAGGCCCATAATTGAGTACAATGCCCTTTTGGGATGTACCTTACCAGACACCTGCAGCAACTGAAAGACCCCAAAAGTACCTCACCAAGAGGATCAAAGGGCTCAAACAGATGCCATATGCTGCCCGGTTAAAGAAACTCCAGCTCTACTCAGTGGCATACCGCCTGTTCAGAGGCGATCTGTGCCTGACGATAAAGCCATGTCCAACCCGAATTAATGGACATGCTGCACCTCAGAAAACTAAATCCCATCGAGCCACGCTACCGAGAGACTTGAACCTCAGCACTGAAATAAATAGGACATGCTGGAGGGACAGATTCATAACCCAGAGGTTCTTCACTCTGGAATAAAATCCCAGTCCAGGTTAGGCAGAGTCCTCATTGACTCTCTTCAAGAGGAATCTTGATGAGTGGATGGGAGATCGAGGTTTACCCCGGTATCACTTCTGTGTCACTGTTAGACAGAGGCACAGTATACTAACCTCTAAAAAGGGCATAGCAAAATAAATTTAAAATGGGTGGTGAAAGCCAAACAAATTCTGGCTAGGCTTATAAATGCCCTAGGCAGATAGCCTAGTATGAACCTATGAACCTATTACCCACACCCAAACATGGTTTATTACTTAAATATTTACATGCCTTAGTGATTTAGAGTTCTTGTATTTACCAGCACCCAGCACTCTTAAACCTCATCTCTAAATGTATTGAATGAATACTTTGATGTTCTTCGTGTTTCACTGTTGCAGTCATTACATTTGGGTAATCCTACTGACAGGTTGCCCTCAGTCATCCTGAATTCCAAAGTCTTGGGTCCCAAGGCCGGCTGTCATTTTCCCTGACATCAGGTCGTCAGGGGTATAAAAAGCAGCCAACGCCATTTTCTTCAGTCTTTTCTGTCATACGGTGCTCAAGCAGAAGCAGTTTGCAAGTGCCGGCCGGCTTCTGAGATTTTTGTTCGAGTTTCAGACCCAAAGTCTCAACAATAAAGCTATACCCATTGTGGAAACTTTTTCTTGCTCCAGACCGATGTCAGAAAAAGTTAATAATTGTATTTCTTGTGGAAAGCAAATACCTCATAAGGACTTTCATTCTTACTGCATTCCTTGCCTAGGCCCTGATCACAATGTTTCTGGTTGTTGGTTTTGTGCTGAATTTAACCAACGCACTTTTAAGCGTCGGTATGATTTTGCTTTAAACTATTTTGGACGTCGGTTTAATTATCCAAAAATGTCACTGGATAGCCATCCTAATACCGGAGTTCACAAAAAATGCAAAGAAAAGCAGAGAGATAAATAACCGAGGTTCAAAACCGATGACGAAGCTTCTCCTAGTGGCCGTGGTTGGTCACTGTTCTCAGTGAGGCGCCAGAAGCCCCTGACGCCTGCTACTTTAGAGTCGCAGGCTGCTACCGACTCCCATGTGGAGTCGGCTATGCCACTGGAAACTCAAGGTATTGGAGCCTCTGACACTATTCTCTCAGATGGGTCTGGAGCCGCTGAGCAGGCACCGGCTTCTGAGGGTGTATTCAGACCTAAACATCTTTACATTAAACCAACTTCAGCTTCAAAGGAAAAGACTAAAGCACCTTCTAAAGCAAAGAAACAAACTCAAAAGCCACGTGGACAGACCTCTATGCCCAAAAAACAGATGCTCAAAATGGCCGAAGACTTGATTACCTTGATAAGGTGTTCCCATCCCCCTCCTGATAAGAGGCCTAAGCAAGAGACTGACTATGAATCTTCAGATCAGGTTTTTATTTCTTCTGATTCCTCTTCTGATCAGGAATATTCTCTTCCCCCCTATGAGGATTCTGATGCTGAAGAATCTATACCTTCAGCTTCTCCAGAGGACTATTCTTTTGGGGAAACCTTGCATACCATGAGGGAGCATTTCCACTGGGAGAGCCAAGATTTTTCAGAATCTAAAAAGAGGCTCAGGGATTTCCTTTTACTACCTCAACACAGGCCTCTAGCCATTCCACCTGTGTTAGACATTGTAGATGATGTTTTTTCGGAGTCTAGTCTGACCCCTGACTCTTTACCTCCAGCTCCTGTTAAGCCTGACAGATATTGCTGCAGACCCAGAAACTGTTTCACAGGGTCCCAAAGGAGTTAAGGCTTCCACTGCAAAAAACCCTACCCCCTCTGACAGGGATTCTAGGGCACTGGATAGATGGGGAAAAACCTTTACACATCTGCTACCTTGGCTATAAGGGCCTTAAACTGTCAGTTTCATATGCTCAAATATCAGCAACATGTCATGGCATTGCTTAAACAGAAAATGTTGTTAAACTCTGAATGTGTAGAAAACAAGGAAATGCAGGATTTATTGCATGCAGCTGAACAAGTTGGAAATCATACTTTGCAATGTGGTTTGATTCTTTGGAGGCCTCCTGCAGGGCCGCAGTTACAGGTTCTGTAATTAGGAGGCATGCTTGGTTAAAGGAACAAAATCTGCCTGATCATGTCAAAGTTAAATTATTAGATGCACCTTTACAGCATGATACTTTGTTTGGTGTTAAGGCAGAAGAGGTGTTAAAGAAAATGGAGGACAAAGCTAAATCTATGCAAACTGTCAAAGATTTTTTACAAGTACAGCCACCTAGGTTTAGTAGATACTGGCCTATAAAGAATTGGTCCTTTCCTGTGTCAGACAGACCTCAAAGGGGCAGATCCATATGCCCTAGAGGCAGATCCCAGGCGCAAGGTTCATACAGGTCAAAGCAATGGGGTGCTTCTACCTCCAAAGTTGGAGAAGACAAATCACAGCTATACAGGAAACAGTCCCAATGACTTCCCCCTGCCTGCACCAAGCAATTATGTCCTGGCAGCACCCTTAGGGGGAAAATTTGCACTTTTTTCTCAAAATTGGCACATTATACCCCAGGACAAGTGGGTTCTAAATATAGTGTCACAAGGCTACAAGTTCCATTTCCATACCCTGCCAAAGGCAAACGGCTGGCCAGATCTGCCAAAAAATCAATGGGCAGAGGTGCAAAAACAAGTCTCATCCCTCATGGATATGGGGGCCATTCAACAGGTACCAGAGCAAGAGCAGGGACAAGGATTTTACTCAAGACTGTTCTTGGTACCCAGAAAAGACAAGGCCTGGAGACCAATACTGGACCTATCTATTCTGAACACATTCCTGGATATACCAAAATTCAGAATGTTGACTTTGCAGCAGCTTCTGCCCATGCTGGGCAAGAATGCTTGGCTTGTGACTTTAGACCTAAAAGAGGCATACCTGCATGTCCAAATCAGACAATCATGCAGAAGATACCTCAGATTTATAGCTGGCTCAATGCACTACCAATTCTCTGCACTGCTCTTTGTCTTATCTACTGCGCCCAGGGTCTTCACAAAATGCCTGGCACCAGTAATTGCATTTTGCAGACAAAGAGGAATACAAATATATCCTTACTTGGACGACTGTCTAATTCAAGCAGAAGACAAGGACATTCTTCTACAGCATCTGGCATTTGTGAAAATACTTCTAACATGCCTAGGTACACAGTCAACAAAAGAAATCAAAACTAGTACCCTCTCAAGAGATAATATTCCTGGGTGCAAGCTTAAATACAACTGCCCAGATGGCTTATCTCACGCCAGACAAACAAAGGCAAATTGACTACCTATTTCAAAATGTTGGCAAACAAAGGCCCAGTTATCTGCAAGAAAATTCTGCATGCTTTGGGCTTCATGGCATCCTGCATCCCATTAATTCTATATGCAAGACTGCATATGAGGAAATCAGTGGTACCTAAAAAGTGTTTGGACTCAACATTGCCACAGCCTGAAACAATGATTACTCTCATTCCCTGCCTGCAACAGGAGTTTTGATGGTGGGCGAAGGCTTGTCACCAGAACAAGGGACAGCCATTCACATTAACCTCAACCAGGCAGACACTAACAACGGTTGCTTCAGATTATGCCTGGGGGCCCACATGGCAGGAAGATGCATTCAGGGCACATGGTCCTCAAACCAAATGCATCTACATATCAATCAAAAAGAGATGCTAGCTGTTCAAAATGCCCTGACAGCCTTCAAGGACCTACTTCATCCGGGACAACTACTGATAAAGACAGAGATAACACCACGGTCATGTGGTATATAAACAAGCAGGGGGGCACACATTCTTACCCCCTTTGCAGACTAACCATGACTTTGTGGGACACAGCATTGACTTACCAAGTCAATCTGCAGGCACAATTCCTGCCAGGAAAGGAAAACACTCTGGCAGACAAACTAAGCAGAAACCTCATGGATCCCCATGAGTGGCAGCTGGCTCCATAAGTCTTCTGCATGATAACAAGGAAATGGGGATGCCCGAACATAGATCTATTTGCCTCCCCTCACAACTACCAACTAAAAAGATTCTGCACAAGGAGTTATCACAGACAAGCATTGAAAGTGGATGCCATATCTTTCAGCTGGAAAAACCTATCAGTATATGCCTCTCCTCCACTGCCTCTCCTCTCCAAGGTACTCCTAAAGGACAGACAGGAGAAGCCAAAGATGATACTGATTGCCCCAGACAGGACCCGCCAGTACTGGTATCCAATCCTAAGAAACTTGTCTCAATGCCCAGCTTGGACCTTACCTCAAATACCTCATCTACTGTCCCAGCAAAACAGTCAGATCCTGCACAGCCAGCATAGTACTTTAAACCTGGCAGCATGGCGGATAATGTAGTCATACAAAACACACCTCTCAGTAAAGCTGTGATGGATGTCATTTTGGAAGCCAAAAGGCCTAGTACTAGAAAATCTTATGCTGGAAAATGGAAGAGATTCTGTGCTTGGAACCAGGCAAAAGGGACTGATACAGCTGTACCAACTATTCCTCAGATTTTGCAATACCTAACTGAGATGCTAGACAAAGGCCTATCTTTTTCATGAATTAAAATTCATGCCTCTGCCATTTCGGCTCATTACAATACAGAGCCACCAATCTTTTCTCATCCTTTATTAAAGCAGTACCTCAGAGGAGCCAAAAATGTAAGGCCTCCAAGGAGATCACCAATACCTGCATGGGACCTCAACTATGTCTTGGAAAAACTCACCCTGCCTCCTTTTGAGCCAGCTGCTACTGCTGATATAAAGTTTTTATCTTGGAAAACAGCTCTGCTCCTAACAATAACTTCTGCAAGATGAGTTTCAGAGCTACAGGAACTCATGGATGTGGAACCTTTTATCATTTTTATCCAGACAGGGTCTCTCTGAGGACAAACCGAACTTTTATGCCTAAGGTGGTTTCCAGTGTGGCTCTTAACCAAACTATTCATCTGCCAACCTTTTATCCAAATCCACAAAACAAGAGGGAAAGAATTCTGCATTCTTTGGATGTACACAGACAGCTTAGATTCTACTTGGACAGAACCAAAGTTTTCAGGAAGACAGAGCAATTACTAGTGGCATATGCTGCAGGATCACAAGGAAAGGCTATCTCAAAGCAGACTATTTCAAAGTGGATAGGCCGCTGCATTTGTTTCTGCTATTTACACCATGGCAAGCCAGTGCCTAACGGCATTAGGCTACATTCAACTAGAGCTGCAGCCACTTCAGCAGCCTTTCTCAGGGGAGTACCAACCAAAGACATTTTAGAGGCTGCTACTTGGAGTTCAGTGCACACCTTTACAAAGCACTATCATCTGCCACTCTATTCTAAATCCAGGGCAGGCTTTGCCACTGCAGTTCTGCAGGGCCTCATAGCCGCTAATAATGCTGTTTAGCTCCAGCCTCAAAACCATAGCTTTGGGACTTTACCCAAATGTAATGACTGCAACAATGAATCACGAAGACCATAGTACAGTTGTGTACACTTACCATAAATGTAGATGTTCGAGTGTATTCACTGTTGCAGTCCAGGTTACCCACCCGCCATCCCCCTTTTTTTCTGCTGGAACTTTTCTTTCCTTCTCTGATTTATACAACCTATGTGGTGTATTTGCTTGTAGATGAAGGTAAAGTTTATATCGGTGTATGTATTTTTATATATATATATATATATATACATTTTGGCTACCCTTTTAGGAGGCACCTGAGATCTGGGGCAAGAAAACTGAAGAAAATGGCGCCAGCTAAGCTTTTATACCAATTTCTGGACGACCTGACGTCAGGGAAAGGGGGGTGACAGCAGCCGACGAGAGGACCCAAGACTTTGGAATTCAGGGTCGACTGAGGGCAGTCCTGCCAGCAGGATTACCCAAATGTAATGCACATAAAGGACCTTTGTCCCAATCTGCATTATATGCCTTACCTAAGATTCATAAGGACCTTAATGAGCCTCCTGGTAGGCTATAGTGTCGGGATTGGGTCTTTTCTTTTGAAAATGTTAATGTTTTCTTGGATTCTCAATTAAAAATTTTTACATCAATAGGGTTAGTGCTCACATCAGTAACACCCAAGAGCTAATAAATGAAGTACATAAGGTCACGTGATAGTGACTGCTATTGGGTGACTATTGATGTTAAATCATTATACACAAACATTAGCATTAGATGGGGACTTGATGCAATCTAAATATGTTAGGTGAAGGTCCTAGGACTAACTTTTGATTTCTCTTTTAGAATTTTGTTTGACCCATAATTATTTCGTCAGATTCAATGGTGAATATTTTTACAACAAAGGGAAAACAA
>NW_025053362.1:0-10074 GCF_019279795.1 Protopterus annectens | reverse complement strand
CCCCAAATTTAAACTTTTTTTTTTTCCTTTATCCCATTTTTTCCTCACCCCCCCCCCCTTTTATCCCACCATTTCCCTACCTCTAACCCCACCTTATCTTCCCCCCAAAAATTTCTCTCCTCCTTCTATTTTTCTCTTCCCTTTGTCTTTTTCCATTTTCAAAAAAAGCAAAAACCCCCCCCTAAAAATTCCCCCTACCCTTTATCCCCCTTCCCCTTAAAAACCCACCCCTAAATTACCCCACCACAAACTCCTTTTTACTTATATGGAGATATCCACCCCAACCCTGGCCCCAACACCCCAAAACCCAAGCCTCTAATACAAACTACCACCTACGCTTAACCCACACTCTTCCTCAGACTCCTCTCAATTGCTCATCTTAATATCCATAGCATTAACAACAAAAATCACTCAACTCCATGCCTTAATCTTGATTTCTATGCCTTTGATATCCTATGCCTCACAGAAACCTGGCTTAAACCTACTACAAAAGACAATGAATTCACACCCCCAGAACATAGTACCTTAAGTCTAGACCACACTAACAAAAAGGTGGAGGCGTGGCCCTCCTGTTTAAATCCCAACTTCAGCTAACTTTAATTAACTCCTTCCCCCCCACACCAGGAAATGCTGAAATGCTATGTACCAAAGTCCAAATCAACACAACTAAATTTATAAACATAATATGTTCCTACATCCCCCCAGGCAAGAACATCCACACCCTAGAAAATATCCTTTGCTGGATCTCTAGCACCTGGCCCCAGGCAACCATTATCCTAGGTGACTTTAATGTCGAGCTGAACTCCTGCATATCCCCCCAAACCCACCATACACCTTTAACCTCTTTAACTTTCACCAAACCATTAACTCTCCTACTAGAATAAACAAATCCACACAAACAAACAATCCTAGACTGGATACTAACCAACAGCAATCACCTCTCCTATAATACAGGCATACTCCCGGACAATATTAGTGACCACCTCCTTACCTTTATCACTAAAAAAAAATGCAACATCCCTAAACAACCTACTTATCGGACCAAATATAATAGAACAGCATTCAATCTGTCATCCTTTCAAACTGAACTCAAACAATATAACTGGTCTACACTAAAATACCTCCCAATAGATGATGCAGTAATGCATTTCAACAATACCTTCTTACAAATTCTAAACCAACATGCACCATCCCGACTAGTTAAATCAGATCCAAAGCAGCTCCTTGGCTCTCTGCTACTACTAAACAAACTATGAGAATGAGAAATAAATCATGGTCACACATGGAGATCCACTAAAAACCCCACTGACCATCAGACCTTCAAACATCTAAGAAACAAAACAAAGAAACTTGTCATCCTAGATAAAAAAAACTATAACTTCCAATACCAACAAAACCACAACCAAAACCCAAAAAAATTCTGGTCAGGAATTAATAAACTTCTCCATCCAGGCAATACCAAAACACCTACCCCAGCTAGCTTAGCACAAGAACAACCTAACATCATAGCCAACACCTTTAAGCTTTTCATCTCACAAACCGTTAACTCACTTGCAAGCTCTATGACTCCACCCCCCCAAACTACTCCCATCCCCAGCAATACCTATACACTAAAACTGAAACCGTCTCAACTACCTATATACAGAAACTACTGTCTAAACTAAAACCCTGTACACCCTCATTGACAAACTTCCTGCTGAATTCTTCAATTAGCTGCAAAAGAAATAGCATACCCAGTATCCATCTTAATAAACAGAACCATAATAGAATCCAAAATTCCATCCTGCTGGAAAATCTCCCACATCATTCCACTCCACAAAGGTGGAAACTCTAATGAATCTATCCAATTTTAGACCTATCGCCTCCTATCGCCTCTATCGAAATAATGGAACGCTGTATTCACCACCAACCCTAAACTATCTCTTAAATAACAAACCTGCTTGTAGACTCTCAACATGGCTTCAGACCCTACCACAGCACTACTACTGCCCTTCTTTCCTTCTCTGATACCATAAATAAAAATAATAATAACCTATTCTTCCAAGACTGTTTCTAGACCTCTCAAAGGCATTTGACATGGTCAACCATCAACTTCTCCTTGATACCTTAAAATCTCTTTCGCTGGACTCTCTAGCCTTTACAGTGGTTCAATTCCTATTTAACTAATAGGAAACAAGCTGTACTGTGGGACAGCCATCTATCCACTCTACTCCCTGTCACTCTTGGTGTCCCACAAGGATCCATCCTAGGCCCCCTACTTTTCCACTTTCATCAACAATCTGCCCAACTCCCTACCTACATCCACATGCATCCAATATGCAGATGATTCTACTCTCATCTGCTCAGCCCTACCCCAGAAGAACTCCACTCCACCACCCAAGCAGTCTTCACTGCAGCAGAAATTGGTTTCAACATATCTGCCTCCTCCTGAATCCCAAAAACCAAACTAATACTTTTTACCCTACCTCTAAATCCACCCCTATCTCTTTCTCTATAACATCCTGTAATGGCACTATCATCCAACCTGACAACTGCACCAAACTCCTAGGCCACCATAGATAACCAGCTTAACTCACCATCATATTGATTTAACTATCAAAACTGTTAATAAAAAGATTGGTGCCCTATACAGACTAAAGCCCTATCTCACTGCCTCTTCCCGAGTAGCCCTAGCCCAAACTCACCTTATCTCTACACTAACCTACGCCTCCCTCCTTTGTCAACTTATCTAAGAGTAATCTTCAGAAACTGAATACTGCCTACCACAGTATAGCCAGATTTGCCACTGGCTCACCCTTCCAAACTCACCACTGTCTAAACTTAAAGAAACTCAACTGGCTTGAACTCCCAAACCTTATACTTCTACAACAACTAGTCATCACCTTCAAAATTCTCCATTACCCTTCCAACATCCCTATACTAAATAATGTCATTACACCTTTATAAGAATCTCAAGATGATCAGCCAACAAACTATTAGTGACTACCTTGAAATCTCATAATAAATCAGGTGATTCCCTATTTGCAAACACTATCGGTCATACTGGAATAAACTTCCCACTGAACTGACCTCCCTAACATCATGCCACCTTTTCAAAAACAGATAAAAACCACCTACAAATCCACTGGCTCTGCCCTGCTCTAATCCTGACTGAGCATACTACTGTTTATTACTCTGAACAGTCTGCATGTTTCTTTCTTTACTCTCCCATTCTTACCTAAACTAACAGTCTTAACCCCTTCTGGTCCTCACCCTTTTCCCTTGTCTCACTGCCTATATACCTCACTCTCCTGTTTAACTTTACTTTCTTTAACAGTTAACTTGATTAAATACCATTACTCCTATCTAAACATACTCTACCCACTTTCTTTCCTCCATCCCTTTCTCCCTTAAGTTTACTACCAACTTTTCTCCTTACCTTCTAACTTGCTTTTTTTTTTAGCATGCCTAACTACTAGCTTTCTTTTCACTCTGTGTAATACCATCGCTCTCCTCTACCTCTGACCAATGATTAATTTTTACATACCTACACTTCAGATATCCTTTACTCAACTGTATTTTCTTGTGCCTGAATTTATCTCCTCAACCACATGATGTGAACTTTGATCTTAATCTTACTGTAACCTACTTAAGTTAGTCAAGACAATCTGTATTCTGTTGGACATTTTGATTTGTTCTGTGTTTTGTTCTCTGTTAAAAAGATTGATCTACTTAGTAAAGTAGTCTTCATGTATTGTCGTAGTCTATTAGTGGAGCTTTTCTCCTCTGCCCCATGAAAATGGACATGTATCCAGCCAGACTAGCCCGGTTAACAAATGTAAAATAAATAAAATAAAATTACGTTGTACTTCATCAACCGTTTTGTGCATTAATTCAAAATATGAGTCACAGTTTGTATTACAAATATAACCTGCATTATTAGCTTTGATATAACATTTTTAAGGAACAGTCACATTACAATTGCTCCAACCCACCTGAACAGTATCATTTTTGTAAAAACATACAATTCCCTTTTGTGTAACAGGCAGGTACAATGCTATTTTGTCTTGTGATTTCACAGTTGTAGTATCAAAAATCAAATTTTCCCAGGTCTCACTGACCCCTAGGGGACAGTCATTAATAATCCCCCAGACGCTTGTTGGTATAGCTGTAAATCCAGCAATTCAAAACATTAAAAGTTTCAGCATACACATATTTAATTGCTTGGTAAGGTTAAAAGTTTGGATGCCAGTTCTATGAGTAATGTATCTCGCTTATTCAGTTCAGCCTGTGGCTGGAAAGAGGAAAGGCCACAACAAAAGATCAATGTTATCAGTATGGTTAATAGAATGATCATGCAATACTTCTGAGGTTGTTCTGTATTTCTATTTGCTCTGTATCTGGTCATTTTGTTCTTGTGTAACAGTAACAAGTTTTTGCCCAGTTCAAAGTTTTAACCAATTTACAGTGTATCAGATAGCCACGCTGCTCTGTATCTTGACTGCAGTGGGTGTTGACAGTAGCACTTGGTACGGTCCTTCCCACTCCGGGTGAGGTCCAATTCTTCCTCTTGATGATTTCACCCCAGACCCACGTGCCTGGGACTACTGCTGCTTCCATGGTCTGGTTTGTTCTTTATCTGAAACAGAATTTAACTACAAAAAGTTGTTTATTACTTAAAAGTCGCCATATATTCTGCAAGTGAACTGTCGGCCTCTGGTCTGCAGGCATGAGAGGTTTCCATTGAGGTATATAGTATGCCCTCCCAAATAATTTTTCAAAAGGAGCTAATCCCTTTGCATTCGGAACAGTTCTCATGCTCAACAATGCCAGAGGCAGGCAGTGCACCCAGTTCTTTTGTCTCACTAATTAATTCCTAAGTTTGCTTTTTCAAAACCCCATTATGCCTCTACTAGTCCTGCGGATTGTGGGTGTATGCACAATGGTTCTTTAAGGAAATTCCGAAATATCGGCTCAACTGTTGTATAGTTTGATTTACAAAGTGTGTGCCATTGTCACTGTAGATCCTTTCCGGTATGCCAAATCTAGGAATAATTTCTTTAACAAGGACTTTTGCAACAGTAGCTGCATCTGGATTTTGTCGGAAAGCTTCCACCCATTTGGAAAAACATATCTATAATGACAAGACAATACTTTATTTCGTGATTTGTTCAGTTCTATGAACCATACAGATAGTATGGAATGCAGTGTGGTATTGGAAACTCCCTTGCTTAGGCTTCATGCCCTTGTGCATGATGCTCACATAACATAGCATGGCACAAAAATTTTTGTGTAGTTTGTAAATCCATATGCTGTGAACACTCGGTTCACTAACTGTACTGATCTCCTGTTGAGACATGGCACTGCCCATGTCTCCAACAAAGCTGCATATCTAAACAAATTAGACGGCAAAATCGGTTTCTCCTTCTTTGAGATGTACAGCTTTCTCAAGAATTGCTCCTCGCTTTATCCATTTCTGTTTTTCTACTTTCATAGTAAGTGTCTGCATTGTTTTCAACATTTCTAAATCTAAAATCTCAGAAGGTTGTAATTCCTCACTCAAAAGAAATACTCCTGAAGCTGAAGCTGCCGCTTTGCAGCTGTATCAGCTCTGATTAACTTCTGAAATCCTATCCTGTTGCTTGGTATGAGCTACACATTTACAAATAGCTACTTTCTGAGGTAACTGAATAGATTCTAACAAATCTAAAATAAACTGTGCATGATTAATCGGTTTACCAGTAGATGTTATCATTCCTCTATTTTTCCACTGTTGTGCAAAAACATGTACAGTAGAAAAAGCATTGGCTGTCAAAATGTTCACATTTACCCTTTGTCAAGCTACATGCCCTTGTCAAGGCAATCAATTCTGCTGCTTGTGCAGATAAGTTGTGTGGTAAAGACTTTGCTTCTAAAATCCCAGTATCAGAAAAGTACAGTTTTGTACCTCCCATAAATGTAGATGTTCGAGGATTCCATTGCTGCAGTCCTGACTATTGGGTATAGTCCGGCCCAGTCGGCCCTAATACCAGAGAGATTGACGCCGGTCAGGGCGATTAGACTGACGCCAGTACGCCAGGGTACTAATGCGCATGACCGACGTCATATCCTCAGTCTTTTCTTGCCCCAGATGTCAGAAGACCCAAAAGACAAGTCCCAAAACAACCTGCACCAAAAACATGTATAATATATACAACAATATATATATATAAAAATATAAGCATGTAAACTCACCTACACAACCACCCCTAAACACAGAGGGGAAGGAGGGAGGTAAATTGGACTGTAGCAATGGAATCCTCGAACATCTACATTTATGGTAGGTACAAACTGTACTATGTTCTTCGCCTTCCATTGCTGCAGTCCTGACTATTGGGTAGAATCCCAAAGCAGAGGTAAGGGAGGCTGGCAAATCATAAAGCAGTAGGAGCTGACAACATGCCTTGTAAAACAGCTGTGGCAAACCAGCCCTAGTCTTAGAGTATATAGGAAGGTGATAATGCTTAGAGAAAGTATGCACTGAACTCCAAGTAGCTGCTTCCAGAATATCCTTAGTTGCCACCCCTTAGAAATGCTGTTGAAGTGGCAGTAGCCCTAGTGGAATGAGGCCTAATCCCAGCTGGTATCTCCTGCCATGATGGGAATAACAAAATGTAATGCAAAAGCCAATCCACCTAGAAATAGTTTGTTTTGACACAGGCTTGCCCTGTGAACTCAAAAGCAAAAGAAACAAGTAACTGCTGAGACTGCCTAAAATCCTTAGTCCTGCTCAAATAATAACGAATTGCCTGTGTACATCTAAAGTGTGCAAAAATCTTTTCCCTTTATTTTGAGGATCTGCAAAACGTAGGCAAATGAATAGTTTGGTTTAAAGCCACACTAGAAACCACCTTAGGCATAAAGGAAGGATTAGTACGTAATGATAATTCTGTCCTTATGGAAAATCAAAAGGCTCTACTGCCATAAGGGCCTGCAACTCAGACACCCTTCTTGCAGTAATAGCCAACAGAAAAGCAGTCTTCCATGACAAATATTTCAATTCAGCGGTAGCTGCAGGCTCAAAAGGTTGTAGAGTAAGTTTTTCCAACACAAAATTGAGGATCCCAAGCAGGAGTAGGAGCTCTACGTGGGGTCTTATATTCTTTGCCCTCTAAGAAACTGCTTGAACAAAGGATGCGAAAACAAAGGTGGGTCACAATCATAGTGAGCTGAAATTGCTGCAGCATGAATCTTTATGGAAGAGAAGGACAATCCTTTGTCCAATAATTCAGTAAGATATTGAAGAGCCACAGTCAAATTAGGCTCTGAAATCTCCAAATTCTTTGCTGTACTCCAAAATAAAAATCTCTTCCATTTTTCTCATGACACTCCTTGTACTAGGCCTTCTAGCTTCCATAATCACATTTAAAACTTGTTGAGGAAGTTGAGACCTGCTGTGTTTCAACACAGAATATGCCAGGCTGTTAGATGAAGAGAGTGAAGCTTGACATTGAGCAGATGACCGTCCTGCTGAGATAACAGATGAGGAATCAGAGGTAAAGGCCATGGAGGCTTCTTTACCAGACTCGTGAGTAGTGGATACCAGTGTTGCCGAGGCCAATCTGGAGCTATCAAAATCATCCTTGGCCTGTCTTGTCTGGACCTTTAATAGCACCTTTGGAAGAAGGTAGAGGTGGAAAGGCATAAACATGAAGGTTTTTCCAACTGAAAGACAGAGCATCCACTTTCCAAGCTGTGTGGATGAAACCCCTTTGTGCAATACTTTGGCAGCTGGTGGTTTAGTGGAGAAGCTTAACAGATCTATGTCTGGAGTTCCCATGACACTGTCAGTTTCTGAAATACATGAAGATCCAGTTTCCACCTGTGGGGATCCATGATTTGTCTGCTTAACACATCTGCTAAGGAGTTCTGTGCTCCTGGCAGAAACCTTGCCTGAAGAGTTAGTTGCAAGCTTAGCGCAGTCTCCCCATAAAATCATTGCTTGCCTGCATAGAGGATAAGAATGTGTTCCCCTTGCTTGTTGATGTACCACATGACAGTTGTTGTGTCTGTTAGAATCAACACCTGCCCTGAAGAAGTAACTCCTTGAAAGCCATTAATGCAAACTGACTGCTAACATCCTTCATGTTGATATGTAGATGCTGTAGTCTGGCAGGCCACTCTTGTCTTGTATCCACTTTCCATTTAGATGAGCTCTAGCAATGTCCGAGGCATCTGTCGTTAATCTGACTTGCCTCTGGCCGGGTCACAGAGAGTCCCTTGTTTAGGTGACATTCCTGAGCCCACCACAAAAATTCCTTTTGAATGGAAGGTATTATTTGAATGACAGTGTCCAAATCCTGGCAGTGCTGTGTCCATACATTTTGAGATACCATTGCAGCTCTCATATGCAGTTTGGCATTGGGAAGCACCAGGAATACAAGATGCCATGAACCCTAATGTTGAAGGACTGTCCTTGCAGTCAGCACGGACTGATGAGATAGTTGATGGAAGTAAAGTGACAGACTTTTTGTTTGGTCCGGTTGCAAGGCCATCTGGCTGCTGTATTCAGTCTTACACCCAGAAAGCACGTCTTGAGAGGGTACTAGACTGGACTTTATTTCGCTCACAGAATACCCTAGGCATCTTAGTACTGCTATAACATATTCCAGATGCTGTAGAAGATCTTCCTTTTCTTGAGCCAGAATCAGGCAGTCGCCCAAGCAAGGATAGATTTGAATTCCTTGAAGCCTGAAGTAAGCTATCACTGAGCCAGAACCTTTGTGAATACTCTGGGCTTAGTAGATAAGCCAAAGGGCAAATGCAGAGAACTGATAATGAGAATTTCCAGCTCGAAACCGCAGATACTTTCTGCAACTTAGCCTTATAGGCACATGAAGGTAAGCTTCCTCGAGATCTAAAGTTACCATCCAGTGATCTTTTGCCCAGCAGAGGTAAAAGCTGTTGTAACGTCAACATCTGAACTTGGGAATGTCCAAAACGTGTTGAGGAGAGATAAATCCAAAATTGGTCTCCAGTATGCGGTTCTCTTTGGTCAAGGAACAGGCTAGAATAAATCCTAGTCTCTCTCTGACACAGGGACTGGCTGAATGGCCCCTATGTGAAGTAACTACAAACTTGCTTGTGAGCCTCTTTCTTTGTAGAGGAGGAACGCCTGGCATGCCTTTGTAAAGGGGCATTGTATGGAAATAAAATCTGTAACCTGGTGAATGATATCCACACCCATTTGTCTTGAGTAATTAAATCCCAATTTTCTTTGAAAGAGACAGTCTTCTGAAAGGAGCTGCCAGACATGAATCTGCTGGCAGCTGAAAAACAGGTCATTGGGTCTGTTTACGAAAGGACTGACCCCTGCCTCACCAGAAGTCTGAGCAGGTGAACTCCTGTTCTAGGCCTAAAAGAACCTTTGAGCCCTGCCCCTACCACCAGCCAGAGACCTACCCCTAGACTGAGAATCATAAGCAGGATATGTCCACCCCTTAGCAGGCCAATTCCTACTAAACTTCGGGTGGCTGTACCTGCAAAAAATCTTTAACAGTTTGCATAGACTTAGCTTTGTCCTCCATTTTCTTCAAAACAGCTTCCACAGGCGAACCAAACAACACATCAGACTGTAAAGGAGCATCCAAAACCTTGTCTTAACATGCTCAGCTAAATTCTGATCCTTCAACCAGGCATGCCTGCAAGAACAGAGCTGGTAGCAGCCACCTCGAGGAGGCCTGTACAGCATCAAAACCATTACTGCAAAGAATGCTTACCCAATTTGTTCAGACACATGAACCAAATCCAGCAACTCTTTACACTCAATACCTTCCGCCAAAGCATCCACCTTAGATTTCAATTGTGAAAGAAGGTAATTCTGATATTTTAACATGTGAAACTGACAATTCAAAGCCCTCATGGCTAACGTGGAAGAAGTATACACTTTCTTTCCCACCTATCCAAAGCCCGCCTCTTTATCATCAGTGGGACAGGATTTTTAACCACAGAAGCTTTTTGCACACCCTTAGGCCCCCTGAGAATAGCGTTTCTGGGACAGGACTACAAGTTTAACCTTAGGCCCCTAAATATTTGGCGCAGACAAACAAGTTTAGG
>NW_025053361.1:0-10210 GCF_019279795.1 Protopterus annectens | reverse complement strand
TCTTGTATATCAACAGAGGAATTGTTCCCAGAGAGCTTAGAATCCTCAAAATGCCCTCATATGGGAACACTTATCCAGAGCTACTTAAAAGATGGCAGCAACTAAACATCAAGTCGGGCATAGACTACATGTGCCTCATGAATGAGCACTTCTTGGCTATTGAGGAAGAACTTAAAAAAGAAATTGTAATGCTTGAAAATGATTTAGTGACTATGCCCGCTTATTTAAGCTTGTCAGAAGGATATCAGCATATGGTGGAGAGAATGCAGGCATTCGACATACGAATGGAAGCTACCAAGAAGCGAAAGCTTATTCGTGATATCAACGATTTCAGTAAAGGGAATATCTTCTCTTGGCCAAGGGAAAGTTACGTTCAACATAATAAAAACAGTAATACAGTTAATAAAAACCAAGCCGGAAGTGCGTTAGACACTCTGGATGATATACGCGATGTCACCACTGAAACAAATCAAGGACACAGAGAGTTAAGGAGTTCCAACCCCCCGTCTTCAGGAGTAGATGGTTTAGCCTGTACGGCGCTCCCCACATTGGTAGGAGAAACTAACGTTCCTCTAGAAGGGAAGCAGGTAACTGTGACTAATGATGGCGTCTTTAATGCTGCAGGCAAGAAATCTCAACAAACGATAATTAATATCTCTAATAAGCGGTTCCTGTTGGAACAACCTGAGATTATTAAGGAGCGACCCGCGAACTTGAGGGATTCACCTGCTCCATGTGTTGGAGCGTCCAACAAAAGAAAACTAGACAGCCCTTTAGGTGTGGGCAAGGTCAGCCGAAAATTAACGGAGGTACATTAAATCTGTCTGACTTTGAGTTGCAGGAAGCTCATTATTCGGTTCTTTCTAAAGGACTTAATTTTATACCTTCACGTGGGGATGATTTGGTATCTGCTTTGACAGATCTAAAGAAGTTTACTAGATTACTGAATTTAAAGCTATTGTTTGGTAATACCCCAGCCTTAGAGGGAAGTTACAAACGTTTAAGTACTTTTATAACGGTTAATGTACCAGTGGTTAAGGCGTTCCATGATTTATGTGAGCTTCAAATTAGAAGTTTGCATAATGGTACTGCTAGAAATAGCAAAAAGTGCTTTAATTTGACATTCAATGAATTTAAAGCATTCAAGGACCTGCAGCGTAGTCGAAACATTGTGATTAAACAAGCGGATAAGGGGGGAGTAGTGGTGCTTATGGAGAGGGATAAATACATGTCGGCTATGTCTCTTTTGCTTATGGATGATGTTGCATTTAGATGTATTACTTATGTGGATGTAAAAAAATGCATTACATATGTGAATATGGTCATTTATGAGCTGCAATTGAATGGTGATATAGACATAGATTTGTTTAACTACTTGACTGTTTCTTGTCCTGTTACCCCACAACTTTATGGTATCCCTAAAATCCATAAGTCTTTGACAGACCCACCTATGAGACCTATTGTCTCAGGTGCTGGTTGGGTGACTGAGCCCATATCTATTTATCTGCATGGGCAGCTTCAAACATTTCTTAATGATTGTGATTCTGTCTTACGAGATACTATTGATTTTTTGCAAAAGCTGAAGGTTTGGTATAGTGTAGAAAAGGTAAATTTGGTTGCTAGGAGACATTATTTGGTTACATTGGACATTGTATCGTTGTTTACGGTCATTCCGATTGAGGCTGGCATTGACTTATTAAGGGAATTTTTGGCATCATGTCCTAGTCCTGATTTTGGTAAAATTGAGAATATATGCAGTCTTATGGATGTTATATTAAAAAACAATGTCTTTCTTTTTGATGATTCTTTGTACCTTCAGCTTACGGGTGTGGCTATGGGTACCTCCGTAGCCAACACATATGCCAATCTGGTGCTTTATCAGTGGGAAAGGAAATATATGTTCAGTGATATGAACCCATTTAGGCATAATATTAAGTTTTTTCAGCGGTTTGTAGATGATTGCTTTTTGGTTTGAGAAGGCACACTGGTAGATTTGAATGGATTTATGACTTATTTAAATTCGGTATCTTCTTTCTTAAAGTTTAAAATGTGTTTTTTGGATACTAATATCACTTTTTTGGATGTTAATTTGATACTTGATGGAGGCCTTATACATACCAATTTACATAGGAAAGATGTTTGTGCAGGAAGGTATACACATGCTAGCAGTATGCATGCACCACATACTTTTAGGAGCACTGTTAGGTCTCAGTTATGTAGACTAAGTAGACTTAATACTGATGACCAGTGCTTTGGAAAACAGCTTGATGAGATGCTAGCGGATTTTGCTTTTAGTGGGTATGATATCTCACTATTGCTTGATGAGAAAAGGAAAGTGTTAGAGGATAGAAAGACGGTTTTGGTACTAACTTTCCTTTCTAATGCTACAGATGTAGGGGATAAAACTCCTACTAGTTTAGACAAAACAGTAGTTAGATATGTGACTTCTTTTAGTATGAGAACACCCTCTATTAAACAAATTGTGTCTAAGAATTGGTTGATTTTAATGGCATCCAGTGAATTGAAAGTACTATTAGGTAATAGACCTTACTTTGCCTATAGAAATATGAGAACTCTTAAGAGCTCTTTATGTTATAAGGATTTCCCCACTAGTAATACTATACCCCTATTTGGTAGTTCTGGTACACGTAAATGTTATAATTGTTCTTGTTGTGAGGATATTATTGACGATGAGACTGGTACATTTGAACATCCTGTAAACAGGATGACCTTTAGGTTCAATGTATCAGCGACTTGCGCAACAACGCATGTGGTTTACTTAGCTACTTGTGTAGCTTGCAAGTCATTTTATGTAGGCAAAACTACACGTAAGCTTAAGGAAAGGATCACAGAACACAAATCTGAGATTAAGAGATGTATAGATAGGAATGCCCTATATAGGCATAGGTTGGAATGTGGACAGCAACATTCTTTTAGGTTTAGGGTTATTGACTCTGTCCAGCCCTCCCCTAGAGGTGGGGATGCAAATAATAATTTAGAAATTAAGGAATATGGGTGGATTTTGAGGCTCGCCAGTGACTCTGCACCTGGTCTAAATAGTATGGTGAGCCTTAAACCAATTTTGATTAAGCTTAGTAGGTCTAGATTATGACATGTACTTTTTAAGTAACACATGTTTTATTGACATACTTGTATTTAGTGTTTTATATGTTTTATATATGTTTTAAATGTTTTAATTGTTATATTGTTGTATTCAAATATTTAGGTCATATGATTTTTTGGCTGCTGGTCATATGACCTTTTTGGACCTATATATAAAGAGTAAGGACTTTTGTATTTTTAGTATTGATGAAGGATTGTATCCGAAAGCTCTGCTGTTTGTATTAAAGTGTTTTTTTTCCTACTGAAGTTTTTCGTCTTGTGAACTTGGCATCTGTTTCTGGCCAATACTATCAGCTGTCAGAGTTTGGCAGAAGACATTTTTGCACAAGGATACAAGGGCCACCACTGAGTCACAGAGGAAGGGGTTATAGGTAACTTACATAAAATAGTACACCACCCATCAGTAATATGACAGAAGATGTTTCTGTACATAGAAGCAGTATCCATCTCTGTCTCAGAGTAAGGGGTTATGGGTAACTTATGGACAATACTGTGTCAGTCATCAGTGCATGACAGGAAAGGTGTTTGTACATACCTGCGCTGACTGTCATTGTATCACAAAGGAAAGAAGTATGGTTAACTGACAAAAATACTGCACCACTCATCAGTAACATGACAGAAGATGTTTCTGTACATAGAAGCAGTATCCATCACTGTCACAGAGTAAAGGGTTATGGGTAACTTATGGACAATAATGTTTCAGTCATCAGTGCATGACAGGAGCATTGTCTGCACTTAGCTCACTTGCCATAACTGTGTCATAGAGGAAGGGATTAAGAGAAATTGAGGGAAACACTGCATCAGGAATCAGTAACTGCACTGGCCATCACTGTGCCACAGAGGAAAGGATTATGAGGTAACTGATGAACAATATTGCATCAACTATAAGCAACATGGCAGTTGATGGGTCTACATATAGCTGGAAAAGCCATAACTGTGTCACAGGGGAAGGTACTGTGGTTTACTGTTTTGAAGATGGACATGGAACCAGAGAATATTAAAAAGTAGTCTTAATGAAAAACAACAATTAATGAGCAATTTCAGACAACAGTTTTTTTCGCTAGTTGTTAAAACCCCCACCATTTCTGATGCGAATTTAAAACATAAAAATCACATGACTCCACCACTGAGTAAAATGGTGTCTTAGATTCCTAGATTTTAATACAGATTTTTAGATCACGCATTTTATTTAAGCATTCAGCATCACAATTCATCTATATTTTGTGTGTTCTGAAGAATTTTCGATTTTACCCCTGTAATATTCTGATTAACAAATTCAAACACTTTAAATTTGGACTTACTTATTCTATCCATTTCAACAATATGTTTGGCCTAGCATTCTTTATTTTTCTTTTTTACTGTTAGAATAAATTTGATAATTTATATCATTTTGAGGTCTGTTGGTTTTCTTTACATAGAATCACGCACACTTCACAGATGCAGTACATACAAAGCATTAGCAATTATACAGTTAAAAACACGAACCAAAAAGAAAAGCTGTGCAGAAACACAGAGACACCAACAACTAAAACAGCAAAGTTTTATTTTATAGCTGTAAGTGCTTTCACACCCTTCGGTGCTTCTTCAAACAATAAAAAACTTAAAAGAATCAACTTAAATAGATCCTATATAAATTCAAACAGACCAATAAAAATTCACCTGTCATTAATTATTCATACAAATTTAAAGAGATACTGAATAAAATAAGTACAAAACATAAAATGTCACTAAAACATGTACAAAGTAAGCTAATTACTTGGGCAGCTTACGCCCTTTTAATACAGGTTTAATAGAAAGAGTATCATTAAGACCGGAGCCCAAATGCGCTCCCAGTCTGAATATCCATTTCATTTCCATTGTATCAGTGTAAGCATAAATATCCCCCTGCCTAATATTACTGTAAATGACTTGTACTACTTGAAACAAAAATGAATGTGCAGCACCTTCAGTTACCATATGCTTAGCTAAAGCACTATCCAATAATTCTTTCCTTGTACAGTAAACATGGTCCCTTATATGCTCACGAAATCTTCTATTCGTTTTTCCTACATAAAATTTAGCACATGTAGAGCATTGGGCCAGATATATCACATTTTTGGTATTACAATCAGCCTGCGCCTTAAACTGCCATGTTCTTTTAGTGTCCAGGTGTGCGAAATATTCTTCCTCACTAATAAACTGACAAAAATTGCAATTATTGCATCTTGTCATGCCTTTCAAAGAAGGCTGTTGGATAATTCTTTTATTAGGGAAACATAAAAGTTGCTTTAGTGTGTTCTTATTCTTGTAAACCACTCTCGGACGTGGACCAACCATTTCCATAATATCCTGATCCGTGTGCAAAATATGCCAATTCTGATATGGCACATTCCTAATATATTTGACATCAGAACTATATGGCAAAATCAAAGGTACCCCTTGTAGACCCCTACTACTAGTCCTATTAGATGTATTGGTATCAGAAAAATAAGGTCTGGCTTTGCCACCCCTTTTTCTCATAGTAGTACTTATAGCTTTGGATACAGCCATCTGCTCATAGCCCCTATCTACAAACTTTGACTTAAGTATTTCTAAATTCTCCTTTAAAATATCATTATTGACTGTTAACCTAGCTACTCTCAACGTCTGTCCATGTACTATACTAGAAAAGACATGCTGAGGATGCATGCTAGTTCTATGTAAAAATGAAGGACAATAGCATCCTTTACGATACAATTCTGTGGTAAAAAGACCCTCACTATTTACTGAAACCATGACATCTAAAAATTCTATGTTGGTTTTAGATATCTTGTATGTAAAACGCAAAAAACTACTACTATTGTTCAGATATCTTACAAAATTCAACAGTGAAACCTCACAGCTTCCCCATACAAAGAAGACGTCATCTACAAAACGTCTATAACAAATAAGATCTGTGCCTATAAATTCTCTAATATGATCATATTCCCACTCTGCCATGACCAGATTTGCATAGCTGTGGGCAAAACTGGTTCCATGGCCACACCTTTCTGCTGTCAGTAGTATACTCCTTCAAATACGAACACATTGTGATCTAAGATAACTTCCAACAAATAACATATACGATCTATATGTCTCTCATCAAAGGCACCATCCCTTATCAGAGATATCTTAATCATACCGATGACTTCATTATTCGGAATACAAGTAAAAAGAGCCTCAACATCCATACATACCAAAATGTTAGATGGATAAAAAGACTGTCCAAATTCCATGTATAGATCATGTAAAAACTGCGGAGTGTCTTTCAGAACTATACAATACCTATCAAGGACTATTCTCAATTGTTTATCTACATATATAGATAGAGGCTCAGCAAGCCATCCAGAACCAGATACTATTGGCCTAAAACTAGGAACCATCGTTTTTTATGAATCTTGGGTAGGCCATACAGCTTCGGTATAAGAGGGAATTCTACATTACAATAGGCATAGAGCTCACATGTAATGAGTCCTATACAAAGACACTCATATAAACCCAAAAAGACATCTTGTTGCATTTGTTCAATGATACATAATTCAACAGACTTATACGTCAAGGAATCATCTGGCATACTAAGCATTGATTGTACATAGTAATCATTATTTAGTACTACAACTGGTCCACCCTTCTTGGCAGGTCTGACAATAATATTCTCATTTTGTAACGTTCTGAGTGCTAATCGTTCACCCTGACTCAAGTTATTATACAGTTAGCATAAAAGTTATGTTTATGACATTTTTTATTTAGTGGATAAACAAAGCAGTCACTGACATTAGCATGTTTGCAAATAGAAGAAATCCAGCTAAAATGGTACCCTTCCTACCCCGTATATTTTTTTCCTGAGTGCACAGTGTTAATAATATACTAACCTTTTCAGATATTTCTCATTCTTAAAGGTGAAACTAGGTTGGTTATCTAGAATTCTTGCAATATCTGAAGTATTGTTTAAAATATCTCTATACCTGAAGAATGCCAAGTTCCTGTAATCACAGCTGCAAAGGTAAAAACTGCACTCTCCAAAGCCAATAAATCCACCTAAAATGGTACCCTTCCTACCCCGTATATTTTTTTCCTGAGTGCACAGTGTTAATAACATACTAACCTTTTCAGATATTTCTCATTTTTAAAGGTGAAACTAGGTTGGTTATCTAGAATTCTTGCAATATCTGAAGTATTGTTTAAAATAGAAGAATGCCAAGTTCCTGTAATCACAGCTGCACAGGTAAAAACTGCACTCTCCAAAGCCAAGAACACAGTATCCATGAGACCTGACAACATCCTATGCTGCGTTCTACAAGAACTACTCTTTTTCTCAGTCAAGTTCTCTGTCCTGCACACATTACTAAACTACAGGAGTGGGAGGATTTTTCTGTCCCACATATGGAACTAGTGGTGGAAGTTAGGAGGACAGACTTTCTTAGAGGATCTGTAAATAAGAAGAAATGTCACCTAAGAAAATTATCAGTCAATTTAAAGAGAAACAGTACTTGTGAAGCTGTTGAGGGAAGATGGAGGTTTTGTTATGATGCACAAAATGAAACTAAAGGCTAAGAAGTAAATAAATTGCAGAAGGATGCAATACAGATGGGCTGAGTATCATGTGCATGAAAGGGAAACAGTCAAGGTGGTTAAATGCTAAAAACAAACCTGTGATGTGGGATCCGACTGACTGCAAGTAATGTTTGTTAGACAAGAAAAGTAGGTGGGTGGTGTGGAAGTGTATAATGTAATAGTGGGATACTGATTGTTTTGTGTTATGATCCCACTGAAGCCAAATAATGGATTTTAAGAGAATGTTTGCACACAACATGTAAACAAAATAAGGAAAGAGACAGGATAATTTGGGGTGAAACATCTATGGTACTGGAAACTAAGCTGGACAGATTGTTTAGAGTAGCAAGGTCTCACAAAAAGAACTAGAAGGTTCTGTAGAGAAGGGTGGAGGAGTTAGGAATTATTGATATGTGGGAAAATGAGTGAAGAAAAAAGATGTACCTTTTTCAAAGATGAAAACAACCAAGGCAGTAGATTTGACAGCATTTTAACTGATGAGGTAAGAGTAGGCCAGGTAGAAGGTATAGATATTCTTGAAAGGGTTATCAGATCACACAACGGTAGTGATAAGCTAGTTACGAGAGATGAGTCAGTGGGGGATGCAGATGGAATCTACTTAAATGGAAGGAGGGGTAGAATAATGTAGTTGAAAGGAATGGTGAAGGGAGTAAAGGAAGAAAAGACTGATGGGAAGGGAAAGTGTGTAAACGTGAGTGAGATGGTGTAAAGGTCACATGGAAAATAGGATTGTGGGATTTATGGTAGCAATGAAGTAGGGAATATACAGCAAAGAGTTATAGTGAACAGATAAATATATTCTTTAAGGGAAAATCTGACTGAAAAAAGTAGGGATGACTAGTGTTAGGTATGGATGCAAAAAGGAAGGAAGAGGGCTGTGGTATAAGTGTAAATAAAAAAGACAAAAATGATAACTTCCCTTACAGGATTTCACGTAATGGTAAATGAGATAGGATGGGGTATGCAAATCTTGTTCTATAAATGGTTGTGAGGAAGAAATGAAGGATTTCATAAAGGAAAATGGGTGACATATCAGGTAGAGAAAAGATTAGAAGCAGCTTGTACATGTTTATATCACTATCTATATTCATTTGTGTTTTATATACATATATACAGAGAGAGAGAGTGTGTCTATATGTATGTATTATGTTCATATATTTCTATACAATCTGTAGCTATCTATGTGTGTGTGTGTGTGTGTGTGTGTATGTGTAAGTGTTGTGGGGTGTGTGTGTGTGTGTGCGTGTGTGTGTGTGTGTGTGTGTGTGTGTGTGTGTGTGTGTGTGTGTGCGTGTTGTGTGTGTATGTGTATGTATGCATTGTGTGTTGTGTGTATGGGTTGTGTGTTTTTTTTGTGTGTGTGTGTGTGTGTGTGTGTGTGTGTGTGTGTGTGTGTGTGTGTGTGTGTGTGTGTGTGTGTGTTGTGTGTATGTGTATGTATGCATTGTGTGTTGTGTGTATGGGTTGTGTGTTTTGTGTGTGTGTGTGTGTGTGTGTGTGAGTATGTATGTGTGTGTGTATGTGTTATGTGTGTGTGTGTGTGTGTGTGTGTGTGTGTGTGTGTGTGTGTGTGTGTGCATCTGTGTATGTGTAAGTATGTGTTGTGTGTTGTGTGTATGTGTGTTGTGTGTGTGTGTGTGTGTGTGTGTGTGTGTGTGTGTGTGTGTGTGTGTGTGTGTGTATATGTATATGGATTCACTTTATAACCTCGAATTACTGAAATGTCGAATTTCAGTATCTCGAAACTATAAAACCGAATCCACAAAACGCAGACACAAAAAAAACGCGAAAGTCAAAACACCGAAAAAAACGCACACACAATACTACACATACAACACAACACCCACATCACAACATAAACAAACGAAACTACATACATACACAACTCATACACACATATGGCTGCACCCCCCACACCCCCCCACTTATATATACTAACTCCAAGATCGCACAAACACAAAACAGAAGCGACTCACACGCATTCTCCGACCCTCACACACACATCAAACACATCAGCACTCACACACACTCTAACTCCCACTCACAACCCTTAGAAAACACTTACCTGACATAACACCTACATCCACACATGGCACTGCACACCATCAAAACACAATCCCGGACATTACGCAGCATAAGGTCATAACTGTGAATTCGACATATATTCGAATTCGCGATTATGGGCTTTCGCTATTTTTAACATTCGGCTTTATAGCCTCGAGATACTGAAATTCGACATTTCAGTAATTCGAGGTTATAAAGTGAATATATATATATATATATATATATATATATATATATGTATATATATATATATATATATATATATATCTATGTATCTGCAGGGAGAGAGAGTGTGTCTATATGTATGTATTATGTGCATATATTTCTATGCCATCTGTATCTATCTATATGTGTGTGTGTGTGTGTGTTTACATATATATATATATATATATATATCTATACAGAGAGAGAGAGAGAGAGAGTGTGTCTATATGTATGTATTATGTGCATA
>NW_025053360.1:0-10127 GCF_019279795.1 Protopterus annectens | reverse complement strand
CATACTGGTGCTTTCTCTCTCTCTCTCTCCTTCTTTCCACCCCAGCTTCTAGTTTTGGTCTTGTCTGTACCTCCAACTACTGCAGCCCTCTCCAACCATCTACTTTCTGGTGTCAATCAATGCAGTTCTAGTTGGGCATTGAGATCTTCCTGGGATGAAACAGATTGTCGTTTGCCTGCTGCTAGGCTGGCACAAGGCTTGCCTTTCCATTTTCTGCACAGCTGACACAATCTCTTCTTTGGACATCTGTGCATGCTGGACTAATTTTGCTTTTCACTTCTTTGCCATATCTGCCACTGACATGTCCACATATCTGTGAAAACAGTTCATTTTTCTGCCAGTTTTCCTTAACTATGCTGACAAAAAATGAAATGACTGTCGTGCCCCACCAAACCTCAATATAGTTTAGTTTGTGGCTGAGAGGTTATATTCACACAACTTCACTTTCAAAGCTGTTTTAGGTTGAATTAGTTAATTTCCAGTATCTTCACCAGCTGTCCTCTATATATATATATATATATATATATATATATATATATATATATATATATATATATATATATGAGGAACAGTGATATTGATGGAGTGTGAATCCTACCACTGTCACCAATTATGCAAAGAATGGTGGCATATACAGAGTTTGATTCATACCATTTCCAGTCAGATATGTGTCAAGCAGTGGCATGGAAAAGCTTTGAATCTCACCACTGCCAACAAAACATATGATGATCCAGGGGAGGATGGGGGTTGAATCCCAACAAAGGCAGCAAACATGACGTGAACTGATGGCACCACTGCCACCAATGTGAAGAAGAGGTCCTATCTGGTATGAGAGGGATACTCTCTTGAGTCACATCACTGGTATCTAGTAGGTTAGAAATATAAGAAGTACACAAAGGTCTTCCTCAATTATACTTTCACAAAATGCAACCTGGCCCCAAATCCATAAAGGGAAATATGCACTTCTGTCCTGGGTATGAGCTTTCAACATACACACAAATGACTAAAGATAACACCTTTTCACATAAGTTATTTTCACATAACCACGCACAGAATTCTCATGGAAGGCTGATGGGAGATTGTTCAGTTCCCACAGGTTTTTCCTAGCACAGATGAGCTGCCATCACACTGGAGTAAACTGAAACTTGCCAGTTACCTCACTGCCCTTAATTGGAGTCAGATATCACATCAAATACATTAATATTTTCACTGATGTTACACCCAAATGATCTTCCTAAGTTGATAGAAAATAACAGAGCCTACAGTGTTAAAAAAGTTAAACCTCCTTTCCAGATAATAGATGAAGTAAATATATATAACAAAAGAACAACCACAAAGAGCTTAAAGAGTGAGTAAAATTTACTTAAAATAATAAGGAAATAGTACAGTTACATATTAAATGTCTGCAGAAGAATGTAGGAAAGTGACCAAGAAATATCAGAAGAACAGTTAGACAGGAATATAGTAAAAATTATATCACAAAAGCTTGATTTATACATATCTACCTACGTCTAGCTCAAAGAGTACTGAAACCTTACACTTAACATGTTCCTCAAAGATATTAGTCATACATTGCAGCAACCAGCTTAAAGGAAAACGGTTACTTCAGTATCTTCCAAGCAAAGGCAAGACAGAACAAAAACAGTTTCAAGTATTTATATATTCCAGTTCATTTGTCTTCCCCAAAAATCATTACATCCTTCTTCTTTCATCAGTTCATTTTAGCTATTGGCTTTCTCACAGTAAAGATAACTAAACTACTTCTGCCACTTGGCCTGATACAAGGACTTAATTGCATCGTCCCAGAACAATGTAAAGCACAATAATTCGATAGGCATCTCTTAAATGTCTGCATTTCACTGTTTTTCCACATTATGGTCATCTACTTCCTTGATTATAATTACATTCCAGACTTGCAAGACATTCTATCTTCTGATGGTAGATTTACGCATTTCTTTCCTTTCATCTTTTTTTTTTTTTTTTTACAAGAGAAAAGGCCACAAAGTTACACATATTTTGCAAACCAAATGTGTTAACAGAAGGAAATAAGAAAGAGAAAACATGCATAACATGTTTATATTATTTTTATTTGCCTGACATCAGCCTGGGCACCACACTAGTGTTACTGTTTATGCATTGCACTGTTACTCATTAAGCTTGACAATCCCCTGCTATATATTGTGTTCTGTAATACGCATGCGCATTCTAACAGAAGCAGTAATCACTGCTGGTTACCTAAATGTGTTCAAAGCATGTTTTCATGCTGCATTTATAATATATAATTCTTAGGAGTCCCAGGAACTGGTGGTACTACAGGGCTTCAGTCTCTATTCTGTGAATTTGTCCTCACTTTCTCCTTAAAAAGAAGGAAGGTCAGGCAGAACTTGCCAAGGTAAATAAATATAAGTGGTAATCTTACATACATACATACATACATACATACACGCAAATAGGTTCATAGGTTGGTACTAGGCTATCGGCCCTAGGGCGTATACAAGCCTAGCCATAACAATTCTCTGGATATTTCTTCCCACAATATTTACTTCCCTGGACCCCTGTCTAGCAGGGCGACTGATGTGATCCCTGGGGTGAATTTCCTATCTCCCATACAATCGTCAAAGTTCCTTTTGAAGAGGGCCAAGGAGAGATCGCCTCTGAGTAGACGATATGCCATGGGCAACAATGCCCTTCTTGTCTGCCAGTATACCAAAACAGTTATTCCATTAATAAGTGTCTGGGTTGTTCTTAAAAAATATCTAAACTGGTGCTTGATTTAATGTAATTTGGTAGTCTATTCCATGTATCAGCTACTCTGTCAGAGAACCAATTAGTACACTTCTCATTCCTATAGAATGTTCTACATAGGGTGTCTGATGACTCTTTACTACTTTTTTCCAAAATGTTTTTATTCATTTTATAACACAATAACTTAACAGTATAGCAACAAGAAAAAACAAACTATATACAATGTCCATAACAACTAAAAAGCAATATACATAGGACACTTAATATTTCTGTAACAGATTAGACAATTTTGTCCACGCAGTTAAATGATGAGTTGTGTTGTTATTCCTTGCTTTTATAGTAGCAATCTCATTCTTACAAATGTATTTCAAAAGATGAATAAACTCAACTTTAAAGACAGGTGTAGATTGGGATTTCCAATTTTAGTAACAATTTCCTTGCTATAGAGAGAACAGACCATAGTAAAAATGTTTGTTTTTTAGGAATGACTTCAGGAACAGGAATATTGAAAAGGATAAGGGAATCAGAAATTATACAGTTGGCATTCCATAGAGCTTTACAAAGTTATTTAAAGTCTAACCAAAATGGGAAAATTATTTTGCAATTAACAACCATATATATCCAGTTAGCATCAGGGTGTCCACATCTCCAGCAGTTCATTTCATATTTCTTATACATTATTGCTAGTCTATGTGGAGTGAAAAGACATCTATGTAAAAATTTTCCATGTGTATACACTCCAGAACAGGGAAGATGTGGATTCCTTTACCAACTGTAAACAAAGCTGTTTATGTTTTTCTGAGAATACTTGTCTATTAACTTCATTTGAATAATTCCAAAAAGAAACATCTGTTTTTCTAAAATCATTTCGGAGAATTTTATAAATAACAGATATGTATGAAGTTTTCTTGGGTGAACTATTAATAATTATTGAGATAAAATCCAAGATTTTTAAGTTACTCTTATTGTATGCCTCTAATGTGGGTACAAGCGTAGTATGTATAAAATCACTACAAAGTTTTGATGTCAGCCAATTGCAATTTTGCAAAACTATATCTGCTGAATCCGAAATAGTCTGCAGAGACTTATTCATTAGCTGAGAGAGTGAGGATTCCAATATAATAGGTCACCCTTAAGTATATTCTAACATTTTCTAAAGTATCAAAGATATCAAAACATTCGATTTTATGTAGAAATAGGAAACAAAATTATTAATAAATTCTTAAGGTAATTGATTAGAAAACATAAGCTTTAGCTTTAAACAGCAGCAATATTTGGTTTTATAAGCAGTGTGAGGAACAAGTTTGATAACCTTTCACTTTGAATGTATATTTTAAAATCCATATAAAGATGTTTGCATGTATTTCAGTATATGGTTTAAGCAATGTCCTATTACTATTAAGAAGATTTTGTGTATTGATTTCCAATATGATGTATAAGAAGTGTTATTCCAAAGCAGCACTATGTTAATAAATGCAGAGTTTAAATAAAAATCAGTATTTGGAAACCCTATACCTCCTTTATCCTGGGAAAGCCTTTAAAGTAGTGTGCCAGAGAAGAGAAATTCTTGTTTTTTTGCATATCAAAGGAAGTTAAGTAATAAGTTATTCATTTTCTGTTTAATTTTGACAGGTAGGGGAATTATTAGAGCTTGGCCAATGAATAAGATTTTTAGGGTAACTTTCAAGTATCATTTTGATTAAAGTTAGTCTGTCTTCAAATGTGAAGAAGAGTCTGTTCCAACTGTCTATTAGACTAGTAATTGAGTTTATACCATTGTTTGGTAATTAGATGTGAGTGATTTTTTGTTTTATGAATTAGATTCAATAATGATACCTATAAATATTTAATATGTGTGTCCTCCCAGTTTATGTCTCATTTTGATCTAGAAGTTTCACCAAGTAACATTCTTCATTTACACTGAGAAGTGCCACAAGGTTTTTGTTGTGATTTAATTTTAGACCAGAGATGTTTGCAAAGAAGTCTAGATTATGTAATAGGTAATCTAATGAATTTTCAATATCATTAGAAGTTATTAGTAGGTCATCAGCAAACAATTGTATATTGGGGGATATGTCTGACACATTTTTATATCAGCTTAATGCTGTCATGTACTTCATAATTTTACCAAGAGGAAACAATAGCCAGGGCAAAGAGTAATGGGGAGAGGGGGCATCCCTGTTTAGTACCTCTTAATATTCTGAATGGGCTAGATAGATAAGATCCAATCTTTACATAGGCTATGGACTTTTCATATCTATTTTTAATTAATCCTATAAAGGTTCTTTCTCCATTAAAAATCGGTCACCAAACTCTCAGGTTTGACAATGACTTTTCACCCTTTGTAATGTCCAAAAGAAGAGTATGTGTCCCTCTAATAAAATCATTAAAAAAGGAAGGAATCAAAGCACAATTCATATTCCCACTAAGAATACATTCTCTACTACTTTTTGATAACTCCAAATACTCCCAGAGGCAGTTATCTCTAAATGTCTTACATACCTGAATAAGGTCTCCTCTTAAATGCTCTAGGACACTGTACAAGTTCAGACACTTTATTCTTTCATAGTAACTTAAATTTTCACATCCATGAATGCCCTTGGTATATCTATACTATACTCTTTCCAGTTTACTCATGCTTATTTTATTATAGGATTTCCATAATGAAACAGCCATACACAAACTGAGAAGAAAAAAAAAAAAAAAAAAAAAGCAAGTAACCAGTCTGCCAACCACAGACTGTTTATTGAATTGAGCGCTTTCATCAGGCATTCGCCCCAAGACTTCTTCAGAATAAAAACAGCTGTAACCAACTTCCATTTAAAATAGCAACCAGTCAAGTCACATGTATGAACAGTGCTAGAGTATTGGTTAAAAAACAAGAGGCAAAATGTCATAAAGTGAATAACAAATACATATAAAGCCTATTTTTAAAAACTTTAAAAATGAAAATTGATCAACCCTAATCAAACAATGTTTAAAATCTGCCAACATGTGTAGACTAAAAATTGAAAAATATTGTCAACATTATATGTGAAATTCAGACTTTAATTTTAAATAACTTGAAATTGACACTGTTTCATTTAAACCAGGTTTGCTTGTAGCATTGCTTCTGAGCTGCCAGTGTAGTTCTTTGCATTCAAGAAATAACTCCATTGCAAACCTGTTCTAAAACAGCAAACTTAAAGTTGCGATTTGGGTGATCCGCTATGTGCTTGGCTAATGCATTGTTGCCATTGCCCTTCCTAATATCATAAACATGTTGGTAAATACATTTATTTAATGTATTGATAGTCTTACCAATGTAAAAACATTGACAGTCCTGGCAAATAGCAATATATACAAGGTGCTTACTTTGACAGTTGAACTTTTTATGCAAGTACACTTTACCGTATCCACTAATAAAAATAACATTGGTGTCCAAAATAAATTGGCATTGCGTACAATGTCCACATTTATGCATATAACCTTCCTTTTTGGTAGTGCAACTATGTTCCAAAAGGCTCTTTAAACATGTACCCCTCCTGTATATAATACAAGGTTTGTCCTGAAATCTTGATTTATAAGTATCATCAGTAGTGAGAATTGAACAATTGTTAAACAAGATGTCTCTAATGCTGTAAAAAAAGGGAGTTAAAAGTAAGAATTGTGGCATCAGTATAGGTAACTCCCTCCCTAGTGTTTAAAGCTGAGGTCCTAATGATGTTGGTCAGACCAAAGAATGTGGATTTGGAGTCAGTACTTTTACAGTGTGGGTTCTATCAGTAAGCCAGTTAGCAACCCATTTGGTGATGTAGGGATTAATGCCCAGCATAGTAAGTTTATCTATAATTCCAGAGTGGGGGATGGTATCAAAGGCCTTGGCAAGGTCTAGATAGGCTGTGTGGACCACCTTACCTGTGTCCATGGCTCTGGAGACTGATTTGAAGAAGTCAATCAGGTTCAGGAGACAAGATCCACCCTTCAAGAACCCAGACTGGGTGGGGTCCAGTGTTTGAAGGTTGCCAATGTCTTTGTTTATAAGTTCCATGATAATACATTCCATGGCTTTGCAGACAAGGCTCTTCAGACTTCCCAATCAGGACCCCAGTAGTTTCCAGGATCAAGATGGATCCCCTTGTGGAGTGGGATAACTGTAGCTCTGCGCCACTCAGTGAGCACAAAACCTGAGGTGAGAGTTATGGAATTAAAACATGACATACCGTTGAGGTGCCAGTTCATATTGTAGTTCATGTAGTACACAGCCCGGGATGTCATCTGGTCCCATGGATGCTGTATTCCTAGCTTTGGAGAGTGCATTTTTTACCTGTGTGGCCGTTATTACGGGTGGCAATCTTCAGTGAGATGGGCCATTTAGGGGGAGTAGAGGGAAATTGAGTTGGCACTAGATCAATCTGCCAGGATATTGGCAATATCCTTGGGATCAGTATATTTAAAGTCATTCTGTTTTAGCTCAGAGCAGATCTGAGCATTAGATTCTTGACATAGTTATAGAATGCCTTGTGGTTGTCTTTGGAATCTTTGACAATTTTATGTTTGTAACTAGCTTTGAAAGGATTTATGAGGGATCTTAGTTTCTTACTGAGGTTGGTAAAGGGGGGATTTTTTGCATCCTCTTTTCTGCAACAGTTTCTTCCTTTTGTTGTAAAGTTTGTTTATGGCAGGGGACCACCAGATTGTCTCCCCTTTTTTGGATGAGAGCATCTGGGTTCTATTTAGGATAGCTGAATTCATGCATGAGTGGATGTGCTTTCATTACAGTCCTTGAGTGTAGGGGATTCAGCAGTTGAACTTTCAGTTCCAGTCTGCATGGGTGTCATGAAGGTTGTGCTTCTGACTTGAGTAGCATGAAGTTGGCTTTGGAGAAGTTTACATGGAGTTTCTCACTTACTGGTGGGTGGGGGTGGGATGTGGATGTTAAGGGTGATTAGCTTATGGTCAGACCTGACTAATGAGGGTGCCCTAGGTGTGGAAGCATCGATTTCCCATGTTGATAATAGCCAGGTCTAGGATATTAGGCCCCTGAGGTAGGATATGGATTAGTTGATCCAGAGCGTTGGAATTATAATTCCAAGAACCCGTTAGGTAAAAGGTGTTAGTACACAAGTAGTTTTCCCAGTTAATGGCAGGGTAGTTAAAAATCACCCAGTATTAGGGTGTTTGGTTCTATCTTAATATTTTCCAGTATGTTTAGAAAGGTGTAGAGAGAATCTTGGGGCATGGTGGGGGATCTGTAGCAAGCTATAATTTGGATTACAGTCTTACCTAGTGTTAGTTGCACCTGGAGAATTTCAGATGCATTGTGTTGGGCAACTAGCCTGGTGGTGTGAATATACTTGGTGAATATTGACACTCCTCCACCTTTAGTGTTTCGGTCCTGGTTTGGTGGCCGAAAAGTGTGGTAAGAGTTGTAGCCTGGTATTGCTGGGGTGCTCTCTGGAGCCTTGAACCGGGTCTCAGTTACTGCACAGATATTGATATTCTCCATTTTTAGGAGTGCCTCGAGAGAGTGCATTTTGAGGTTTAGACTTCTAGCATTGAGTAGCATTACCTTCAGATTTTGCATGCTTTTACCTGTTACGGTGGTAGTTTTGTCCTTTGAACTTTGCCTAAAAAAGGCACTATAGGGGTGGCAAGAGCCTTAGCCAGTAACCTGAATCCCAGGGGTGACAGGTGCAGACCATCTCTGCCAAAGCATCGTGGTCTGTTGATCATGTCGTCCCAGGCAGACAGATACTGGATCCCCTTTGAATGACACAAGAAGCTTAGCCAATTGTTGAAGTCAATCAATTTGTCCTTATATTGTGGTATCATTCTGGCTGAAGGCAGGATGCTACTCAGGGCTAGTGTCATACCTGACTGGGCCACATGATCCGATAGCTCTTCCATGTCTCTTTTCATGTAGACCAGGGAATTACGTCTCAAGTCATTCACTCCAACATGAACAATGACAGAGTCATATTTGTACTTGTTGTGGAGTGACTTGAGTGCATGCGTTATGTGGTGGATCCTGGCACCCGACATGCAGCTGACTGTAATTTTCTCCTTGTTCAACATGGTGAGTGGGACATCAGTGTGCCAGAATATAGAGTCACCTATGACTAAAGTGTTAGGTACGTTGTCTTGCTTTAGGGGCTGTTGTTGGGTGGCACACTGGTGTTGTGAGCTATGTGACACTTTGGTTGTGATTGGTGTTTGCATTTCAGCTTCAGAGGTCCTTGTTGCTTGGGGAGGTTACAGTTAAGGGCCTCTGCATATGTGAATTTAGTGGTGCTATATGTGGGTGTTGGTGGTGTGGGTTTAGAAGGGCTATGTGTTGCTTGAGGTGTAGTGTGGGTGTTAACCTTCTCCTCTTGACTGTCTAGCACAATCTTGGGTGGAGAGAGCTTTGCTTCCATTTTGGCTATATAAGTGAATCTCTCACAGGTTGTAGTGTTGGGTGGCAGGAGGAGAGGGTTGTCTGTGTACATGAGGCAATTGCTGCATTGCCCCAGTATGCCCAGATTCACAAGGTGGACAGGAGAAATCACCAGAAGCTGACCCTTGGGCATGCCTGGTTTGGTGCTTTTTTTTTTTTTTCTTGTGTAGCTATAAAATGTTTCCTGTTATGCTCAATATCTTCATTCATTCATTTTTTTCTTGATTTTGTCTCACACTATGTTTAATTCATCTGTCCCAGCTTGTTTATTTCAGTTTTCAAAGTTATAGTTCGACCTCTCTAACATTTCTTATATATATATATATATATATATATATATATATATATATATATATATAATACACACACATATATATATATATATATATATATATGTATATATATATGTGTGTGTGTCTGTGTGTGTGTGTGTGTGTGTGTGTATATATATATTTATATATATATATATATATATATATATATATATATATATATTTGTCTCTCACCTTAATCAAGTAACTTGTTCTTACAGAAATATATCCTCCTGATGTTGAGTGCCTAGATCCTGATGTAGTTTTTTTTTTTTTTTTTTGCATTCAAACAATTTCTCTTTCAAAACTTTTTACATTATTTCTGCAGTTTTTCCACTGAATACATTGTTCCAATTAGTTTTACATAGTTACTACTTTGCTTACATATAATCTGATATTACATTTCTGTGCAGTGGTTTCGATCTCAGTTTGGCAGAATTATCTTGCAAAAATTTAACCTTTATTACCCCATGGTCACTGAATATCAGGGGTGGCAAAACTTGACATGAAGTAACAGTAATTTATTTAGGAAGCCGAAAACTGTCTAGTATGTTTCATTGTCTGGTAGGCTTTTTTACAGTCTGAAGCAATTGTTGTTCCTAAACATACATTGCAAATAATTTCGTTATGAATTTTTGTTGCATTCACATATT
>NW_025053359.1:0-10403 GCF_019279795.1 Protopterus annectens | reverse complement strand
TACAGCATGGAGCTGTTATAGGCCGCACCACAGGAATTACTAAAGACCTTTCTCCCCCAAAGTTTTACTTTACAATGAATGACATCATCAGGATTGGCAATGTAGGGCATTTGAAATGTCCTGCAAGTGAGTAGCCTAAGATGCATTGCTCCATACACAGACATTGCAACACACACAAAACATCCAGAACTGCCAAGGGTGGAGATGGAACCCTACCACAGTTCTACACCACATTACAGCAGTACACAGTTACAGGATGCCCTACATTGATTACTGGGCTATGACTGTCCCACAGGTGTATTTCTGGGTATGTGACATCAGCAGCCTTGCCAAAGTCGAGTATGTGTATTGTACGGGGTGAGAGTGGCCTAAAAAGCATTGTTCTCTACTCAGTCAGACACACAGATTCACACACCAACAGTTTCCAGGTCTGGGGGTGAAACACCTACCTCACTCTACTTTACCACACTAGAGCAGTACGCAGTTACAAGACGTGCTATGGAGATTACTGGCCTATGAGTTCCCCAGAGGTGTATTTCTAAGTGAGTGACATCAGCAGCCTTGCCAAAATCGAGTATGTGTATTGTACGGGGTGTGAGTGGCCTAAAAATCATTGTTCTCTACTCAGTCAGACACACACACACACAGTTGCTAGGTCTGGGGTTAGAACACCTACCTCACTACATTATCACACTATAGCAGTACTCAGTTACAAGGTGTGCTATAGAGATTACTGGGCTATGATTTCCCCAGAGGTGTATTTCTAGTGAGTGACATCAGCAGCCTTGCTAAAGTCGAGTATGTGTATTATACGGGTTGTGAGTGGCCTAAAAAGCATTGCTCTCTATGCAGTCAGACACACACACACATTCACACAGCTGCCAAGTCTGGGGTAAGAATACCTACCTAACTATTTTATCACACTACAGCAGTACGCAGTTACAAGACATGCTATGGAAATTACTGAGCTATGATTTACCCAGAGGTGTATTTCTAGGTGCGTGACATCTGCAGCCTTGCCATTGTTGTGTATATGAACTGTACTGAATGTGAGTAGCCTAGAAAGCATTTCTCTCTACACAGGCAGAGACCGAGACGCACAGATACACACACTCACACAGTTGCTAAGTCTGGGGTTAGGACTTCTAACTAACTAGTTTATCAGTACGTACAGCAGTACACAGTTATGGAACGCGCCATGGGGATTACTGAGCTACAGCTCCCCCAAAGGTGCATTTCACATTGGATGACCTCAGCAGGTCATGATACTGCTATGGGGAGGGCTTGGTGTGTGCATGGGCCGTAACCCATTCATGTTGGTGTTGACATGCCACATGCGGGCACACACAGGGTCATATGCCACAGGTACATGTATACAGCTACTAGGTGACATCTTCCTTGTACAGTCATGTTGCACAGCTGGCATGTGCAACACACCATCATGCTGACAGATGCTGGTGGCTAGTATCTGCAGTGAGTGACACCTGCACTTCATGTGTTTGGGGCCCTTTGGCTGTGTGCTGGGGGGGACAGGCCCAGATGTCTCCTTGTCACGGTCACCCTCTTCAACACATTTATGTCCATCTACCTTTGGCTTATTATAGGGTGTTGTCCTTACATATATGTCTGTATTCCTATCCACTGTGTGTGCAAGGCAGGAGCGGTGCATACTGACATGTGTCTGCACTGAGAACTGCAACTGCCAGATATGTCTGGTCCACTGTTGTTTTCTGACATGGCCTTCTTGTGTTTAAGTATGTGACCATGCCCAGTATGGGCTTTCAGTATGTTGTTGACTGACATTGCCTTCATTCCTTCAGTATGTTGTTGACTGACATTGCCTTCATTCCTCTAAGTGTGTGAGCATGCCCAGTATGGCCATCTATATTGCATGTGTGGATCAAGTCCAGGTGGTTTGTACTGCGGTGCTGACCTTTGTGCTGTACACCGACAGGTAGCATGCTGTGTTTGCAGGGTATACATCAGTCATTTGGCATTGATTGTTGCTACATTTCTGCTAAGCTGGGGGGGGGGGCACCAAACTGTTTCTACATTTCGACACAGGGGTGGGGGGGCACACCTGACTGTTACTTTAAGTGTACATAGGATGGTTGGGCACACCTTACACTTTTACACAGTTGCTTGGACTGCACTGGTATGTCAGATACACCATTTCAGTCTGTAGTCTTACCTATCGTGCTGGCTAGAGGCATACCAGTGTACTATAGATCATTGCTTTCACTACCTACATATTAGTTTCTGACTTTCTAGCCTTCACAACTGACATCCAACTGGCTGGCCTGCTGTAGTCTGTCTGTGTAGGGCTGGGGTAGGGGTTACCCATGGGGCTCATTCAGAGGCCATAGTACAGCATTTGTTTGTGTTTGTCTACACCTATCCTGCTGGCTGTGACTGTTGTTGGGTATGTGCCCCCCCAACTGACATGTGTGAGTCATTTACCTTGTGGGTGTCCCAGTATTGAGGGTGGTGATGCAGGGCTGCCTATGTCAGATGCACATAGTACACTCCCTATATATACATGGTTAAGCACAGGTAGTGTCATGTTTGGCATCCCTTTTACTGTATGTGCGAGTGGGAGAGAGGTGTCATTCCCTGGGTCCCTACTGTGTCAGTGCATGTGCTATGCATTGGCTCTTTGCCTAGACCAGGGCATACTGGAGCAGGCTCAGGTTGTTCCTCCTCTGAGTCACTCTGCACCTGTGCAGGCCTTGGCACTGGTGGGGGGCTGTGTGGCCCTGCCCCATGCTGTTCCTGCTGCAGCTGTTTCTGCAGGATCATATTGTGTAGCATGGCACATACAAGGACAATTTGGGTGCATGTAGCTGGTGAGTACTGCATGGCTCCACTGGATGTGTCCAGAAACCAGAACCATGACTTGAGCATCCCAAACACACACTCTATTATGATTCGTGTTTGTGCGTGTGCGTCATTATGGAGTTCTTGTTCGTGTGTGTGTGCATTTCTGATAGGTGTCATCAGCCATGGCTCCAGTGCGTATCCAGCATCCCCCACTAGGTGACCGTGTGGGTTGTCCCCATTGGCAAATGTCTGGAACAGCTGTGTCAGATGCCAGATGTGGGAATCGTGGTAGCTTCCAGGGCAGCCAGCACACACATTCATTATTATGCCCTGGGCATCGCACACGACCTGGCAGTTGATGGAGGGGAAGCCCTTGCAGTTGATGTAGACCGTACCCCGCTCACCTGGTGGTGCTTTAATGTGTATGTGTGTGAAGTCTATTGTACCCACTACCTCAGGGTATTCCGCTATCTGGTGGAAGAGATGCATATTGCTGGCCAATGCCTCATGGGTGATGGGGAACTATACATGCTCACCGACATGTGCTGACATGGCATCCAGGAACTGGTGAAGTACCCTGGATGCTGATGCCTGTGAAATTCCCCATCATATCCCCAGCTGGCCTTTGGAAGGTACCTGTAGCTAGTATTCTTAGACCTACACATACCTTGGTAACCACTGGGATGGGTTCCCCTCTGTTAGTTCTGTGTGTGAGATGTGGCCAGCGCAGCTCAACAATTTGCTGTAGGAGGTCCCTGTCCACCCTATAGCGCTCCACTATCTCCAGCTCATGTAGCCCTTGGTAGGTTACCCTGGGTCTGTACACTCTTCTCCGTCTCCTCACTGTAGGTTGCTCAGCAGCATTCACATCCTCACCACCCTCAGCCTCTTGCACATGCTGGTTTATGATAGCAAAAGCAGCCCCCTAACATTTTTTCTCTTGCTTTCGTTTTGTAAAATTTCTCTGTCTGTATACACCGGTGGCATAGAGTCTTTGGGAAAAACAAGGGGGAAAGGTGTTTGCATAGTTTGTAGTGGTGTTCTGGGCTGGGCTGGTCTGCTGTCTGTGCAATTGGCTGATTCTGATACATTTCACCTGTCAGCTATGCTAGTTCTCCTTGATTACCTTCCTACTGCTGTTTTCCTTCCCACTGCCTCCCTGTTTAAGCCTGTGTGCGCGCTGTGCAAACAGAGTGCTCATATGTGCACAGAGCTGTTTTTTCCTGGTTTAACTTCCTTTTTCTTCCTGTACAACCTGGTGTGCAGTGCGCACACCTGCTTGCACGTTGTAAAATGTGCTAGGCAGGTTTGGACACACCCTTAGCTTAGCTGCTAACCTAGGAGCAATCTCAAGCCCAGGCCTCCAATCCACTTACAGTATGTCTGACACCCCCCCCTATTATGTCACCTATATCCTAGTCTTGCACCCAGCTATTTATACTCTTACACTCTTGGGACGTGCCTCACACCCTGGGAAAATCTGGGATTCACTAACATTTCCCTCATTTGCATAGGATTGCCTACTAATAGTTTCATAGTATAGTACTTGGCTATCTGCCCTGGGGCATTTGTAAGCCTAGCCATAGTGATATGGCTTTTGCCACCCCATGAAATGGTACAAAAGATGTACAGAATAAATTTAGAATACTGTGCCTCTGTCTAGTAGTGACACAATGAAGGTCCCCTTATATAATAGAATTAGTTTACTGTGCCCCTGTCTAGCAGTGACACAAATGTGACCCCTGGGGTAAACTTACGATCTCCCATCCACTCATCAAGATTTCTCTTGAAGAGAGTCAGTGAGGGGCTCTGCCTAATATGAACTGGGATCTTGTTCCAAAGCATGGGAAGCCTCTGGGTTATGAATCTATCCCTCCAGCATGTCCTATTCATACTTGTGCCGAGGTTTAAGTCTTTAGCTCTCGTGGTCCTGATGGATTTGGATTTTTGAGGTGGAGCATGTCCATCAGATCCTGATTGGACATGGCCTTGCACGTCAGGCAGAGATCACCTCTGAGCAGGCGTATGCTACTGAATAGAGCTGAAGTTTCTTTAGTCTGGCAGAATAAGACATATGTTGGAGACCCTTGATCCTCTTGGTGAGGTACTTTTGTGGTCTCTCCAGCTGTTGCAAATGCCGGGTGAGGTACATACCAAATGGGGCATTGTACTCAATCATGGGTCTGATGAGGGAGGAATATAGGGTACAATGACATCCTTGATCTGGATGTGAATCCCTTCATGATGAGGTGTGCAAGGTAGAATGTTTTTCTAACCACTTTGGCAATGTGGGTGTCAAATGAGAGGTCACTGTCGACTTGGGACCCTAGGTCTCTGATTACTTTTTCCATACTCAGTGGGTTGCTGTCTATGTGATAATTTGTGGGTACTTTATTTTTCCCAAAGGGGATGACTATACATTTTTTGGCATTTAGTTTAAGGCCGTGACTCCGGCATCAGTTGTCCGTTTCTGTGAGGCCTTTTTGTAGGATGTGTGTGTGTCTGCTGGTGTATCGACTATGGCGCCTAGTTTGCAGTCATCTGCGAACTTTGTCAGCCACAGCCCTCCCATGTTTGCTTTAACATCTGAGAAATAAATGCCGAACAAGAAAGGTCCCAGGACAGATCCCTGTGGGACACCACTTGTGACTGGCTTTGAGTCTGACATTGCTCCAGTGATTTTAACTTTATGGGTTCTGTCCTTTAGCCAGTTTGCAACCCATCTAGTGACATAAGGGTTTACTTTTAAGCTGTTGAGCTTATCTATGATGCCTGAGTGGGGTATTGTGTTGAAGGCCTTAGCCAAGTCCAGGTATGCTGTATGGACTGCTTTGCCCTCATCAATGGCTCTAGTATATATATTTGTACTTGCTTTGGAGTGACTTGAGTGCGTGTGTTATCTGGTGGATCCTAGCTCCCGATAGACAGCTCACAGTCACCTTCTCCTTGTTCAGCCTGGTCAGCGTGACATCAGTGTGTCTGACTATAGAGTCACCTATTACTAGTGTATCAGGCAAGGTGTTTGGCCTTAAGGGCTGTGATTGGTTGACACACTGATTTATTGAAGTATGTGTTGCATGTGTTTTGTTCTGAGGTGGTGGATTTTTGGATGTCTGCTTTGGGAGCCTCTGTTGTTTTGGTAAGTTTTTTATTAGTGCCTCCGAGTATGTCTTTGTGTTTTTATGTGTTTGGTTTGCAGTTGTGGTAGGTCTATGTGGGACTGGGATTGTTGTGTGTGTGGTTGCCATCTCCTCCTGTCTGGTCATGCCAGCCCTGAGTTGAGAGAGTTCAGCCTCCAGTTTGGCTATATAGTTGCATCTCACATGTATTTGTGTTTGTTGGGAGGAGGAGAGGGTTGTCTGTGTACATGAAACAATTGTAGCATTGTCTCAAGATGCCCAGATTGACCAGCTGAACTGGAGACGACGCCAGTAATCTACCACTCGACATGCTAGAACAGTATAAGTGAGTATACCTTTAAGGGAAGTGGATATTCACAGGGGTGGTAAGTAGATGTAGTGCTTTACTTAGTACGAGAGTGCTTACTTAGTAGAGAAGTATTGAGAACAAGTGCTAGGCTTATAATATAGTGAGTAGTCTGGTTATACTAAGAGTAGAGCTTCCTTAATGCATAGTTACATGTCCCTCACTAGCCATGTTGTCTTTTGCTTGCCATTGACTTGCATGGCAGAATACTGATTTTTGTTAGAATGCTCATTTTCAGTTTATTTTAGTATTTCCCCCCAATCCCATTTGAGTGCCGCTGCCCTATGCTTACACAGCCGAGAGCGGCGAAAAAAAATAAAAGTTGTTTTATTTTTTTTTTTTTACGGTTTGCTATGTTATATGGGTTGGAGACAGTGGCATTGACAAAAAGGCAGGAGTCAGGGCTTGACGTGGCAGAGTTGAAGATGTTAAGATTTGCACTGGGTATGATGAGGATGGACAGGATTAGGAATAAGTATATTAGAGGGTCAGCCCAGGTTGGAAGGTTTGGAGACAAAGCCAGAGAGGCAAGATTACATTGGTTTGGACATGTGCTGAGTAGGGATGCTGAGTATATTGGGAAAAAGATGCTAAGGATGAAGCTGCCAGGTAACGGGAAAAGAGGAAGGCCTAAGATAAGGTTTATGGATGTGGTGAGAGAGGACATGCAGGTGTGACAGAGCAAGATGCAGAGGACAGGAAGAAATGGAAATAGTTGATCTGCAGTGGCGACCCCTGCGGAAGCAGCCGAAAGAAGAAGAAGAGGAAGAATACCAATGGCCTTCTACTTGGCCATTGGCATGCTTCCTCAATAATACGCAGCCTTTATTTGGAGCTGTCATAGCTCCGTTTTGGAATTTGCAGAAATGTACTTGGTTAGTAACCAAGTACATTTCTGCAGATTGCACTTGTCTTGCATGGACTATTGCAAGCTTCCTGGATTGCACTATCACCTCATTTGCATGGATTTCTCCAGCAGATGAGGTGATATGCATGCCAGGGCTTAGTCTGTGCAAGACTATTGCTGGATCTCTTGTGCATGCCCCTGCCGGCTGTTTCTGGATCGCCCGGCAGACATATTGCCTGCGGGAGCTACTGCACTCATCTTGCACTCCGTGCAGGCTTTTGAGAATCCGGGGGAATGTCTTCATTTACTGACTAACTGTAATCTTCAGTTATTTCCCCAAAAATACAGTAAAAAGTATGACATTGCAATGTCTTCCTTTACTGACTAACTGTAGGAAGTATGAAATTACGTCTTCCTTTACTGACTAACTGTAAACCTCATTTACCCAAAAATACAATAAGTATGAAATTGTCTTCCTTTACTGACTAACTGTAATCCTCAGTTATTTACCCAAAAATACAGTAAAGCGTACGAAATTACAAGTCTTTCTTTATTGACTAACTGTAATTCTCAGTCATTTACCCCAAAATACAGTAAGAAGTATGAAATTACATCTTTCTTTACTAACTGTAATCCTCAGTTTTCTTTACCCAAAAATACAGTAAAAAGTATGAAATTGCAATGTCTTCTTTTTGCTCGCTAACTGTAATCCTCAGTTATTTACCCCAAAATACAGTAAGAAGTACAAAATTGCATCTTCCTTTACTGACTCACTGTAATCCTCAGGTATTTACCCAGAAATATAATAAGAATTACAAAATTACCATGTCTTCCTTCACTGACTAACTGTACTCCTCAGTTATTTACCCAAAAATACAATAAGTATGAAATTACTGTCTTCCTTTATTAACTGTAATCCTCAGTTATTTACCCAAAAATGCAATAAGAGGTACAAAATTACAACATCTTCCTTTACTGACTAACTGTAATTCTCAGTTATTTGCCCAAAAATACAGTAAGAAGTACAAAATTACATAGTCCTCTACTAACTGTAATCCTCAGTTATTTACCCAAAAATGCAATAAGAAGTATGAAATTACGTCTTCCGTTACTGAATAACTGTAATCATCAGTTATTTGCCCAAAAGTACAATAAGAAGTACAAAATTACAATGTCTTCCTTTACTGACTAACTGTAATCCTCAGTTATTTACCCAAAAATGCAATAAGAAGTATGAAATTATGTCTTCCTTTACTAACTGTAATTTTCAGTTACTTACCCAAAAATTCAATAAAAAGTATGAAATTACAACGTCTTCCTTTACTAGCTGTAATCCTCAGTCATCTACCCAAAAATACAGTAAGAAGTATGAAATTACAATGTCTTCCTTTACTGACTAACTGTAATCCTCAGTTATTTACACAAAAATACAAGAAGTATGAAATTACTACATCTTCCTTTACTGACGGTAACTGTATTCCTCAGTTATTCCCCCCAAAATAACATTTCTCATGAGAAGGAGCGAAAATATTAGACAAATAGGGACGCTATGCAAAATTAGGGACAGCTGTAGGAATTACAATGCTTTGCACTGTATATATATTTTTTCAATCATTTGATCACAATGACAGGTGTGGTGCAATCAGTCAAGAAAGTGGCTGTAATTCCTGGACACATATGTGTGTTTCTATGTGTGCATGTTTCTGTGTATACATGTGTGAGTCTGTCTGCATCTGTCTCTGCATGTGTAGCAGGGTGACATTCTGTGCTAGTGTATGTGCGTGTGTTTTGATATGAAATACGTATATGACTTATATTTTGGATGTGAAATGCTTCCTGCAATAACAATTGCATATGTTACAAAAACTTTGAAACATTAGGAGGAGGAACTGTTCCACAGCAAAATATAAATTAAATGCATACATTAATAAAAAAGCAAATATGAAACACTTTAACAAATAGCCCATTATCTTAGCACAATATTAGCTTCCAGGGTGGATGTTATTGGAGAAAAATGCCCTTCCAGGGGTGTAGAGGCCCTTTGCCTCAGGTGTCAGGCCTCACAACACTATTATGTGGACATTATTTCCCCAGTAACACCAACCCTGTCAGGCAATATAGCTTCTTTTGATCAAATGTTTTTACTTAATCAATGTAAGTATTCCAGTGTTATACCACTTCCGAAAACTCTTGCACAGTCTTCCTTCCTCTCAGGACTGTAAACCCAACAATAACTTCTGTCATTTAAACTAACATTTTGTAAAGAGCATCTAGTTTCCAAAAATGCTGCATGTCAGTAAGAATGGCTTATTCCTTTGGTTTCCAGTATTGCTTTAGGTGATGGGTTTGGTATAATGGTTAAGACCTTTACCTTATAGAGACAAAGTTGACCTCAGACTATTGGCTAAGCTTAAAATGGCCCTTCAGGGCAGTTAGCCTAGTATTCACCAATGAAGCTATTAGTAAAGAGCACAGTAATGTAACTCTTGGCTATGCAACAATCAAAGTGTACTTAGAAGGTAATATTTGTGGATCTAAGAAAAGTATTTTAGAGCACTGATTGTTAAATCCCAGTACAAAGTAGCAACTGATATTTTTAGGGACAGTACAATCTAATTATCCTTGTAACAGAACCTCTGTGAAATCAGTTCCTCAAAGATAGGTTTTGGGCCCTGTTCTTTTTTCTATTTGTATGAATGATATTGCTTAAAGAGTTCCATCTTTGATTATTATATATGTAGATGTTATTATCATTAAGTAATGGGTGACCTCTTCATTCTTTAGAAAGTCGATTACATGTAGCTTTTAGCACCCTGTCTAAATGGCTTAATGTAAATATGCTTTTGATAACTTCTAAGAAAACTTTTTTAACACTTTTTGGAATTAATAAAAAATTAAAACCTTTTGATTCTATTAAAATCTTTGACCCTCAAGATAATTGGTAGCAAAAAGGGCATGTGTACAGATACTTAGGACTTTTCATCGACTCAGTTCTTTTATGTAAATAACACGCAGAATACTTAAGGATATCCAAACTGTTTCACATGGGACACAAACAGCAATATAGGAAACCACAAAAATGACATGAAGTCCTCTTGGCCCTCCAATAAGTTTAATGTTAAAAACAATTAAAAACAATTCACTTCACAATGTTCAAGTTTTTTAGCGCTTTCATCCTGCTTATTCAGGACATTCTCAGAAAACCTTATGAAAGTTTTTGTTGTGTTTCAAACATTCAAATGTATATTCT
>NW_025053358.1:0-10476 GCF_019279795.1 Protopterus annectens | reverse complement strand
CCCGGGGACCTTTCCATGGCAGGTTGTTTTTTGACATAGTGTCTCATTTATCAAAGTGTGCTGAGCATGCCCAGTTTGCTGAGGGGGCTTTCCATGCTTTTTTGTTGAATTTTTTTCTGCAGTTCCACCTACCCCCCATATGTCTCATTTATCAAAGTGTGCGAGCATGCCCAGTGTGAGCTTTCCATATGTTGAAATCTCAGTCCACCACATTTGTGGTTGTGTGAACTTCAACAATATTTCACATTATAGTTGTGTGTCATGTTAATATTTGTGTACTTACTGCCCAACTGCTTTGTGTATCTGAACAACAGGGATTATACTGTTACCTGCAGGGTTTGCATGGGATAATTTGCATACAGTTATCAACATCCTTTCACATACTGACCAAACACTGTAGTACCGTATAGTGTACTGGTTCAGTACTTTCCTGTGGTGGACAGCGGTATCACTGGGTTTCAGTTCCTATCACTGCTTTAAATATTCCATGAGCCAGAGCACACCAGACTGGTTAAGGGCCAGTTGTTGCACATTGTAAACCATGTTCTGCATTATGTTCAGATATGGACTACTTAAACCAAGCTTGTCCAACATTGTTGGAAATGTATTACGCAACTTGGGTGGACATTGACAAACACTAACCCAATGTGCCCTAGGCCATTTCTAATGCTAGTCAGAGTGTGTTTGTCCTTCAAAGCACACATTGTAAATGCGTTTGCCATGACATATTTCAAGGTTAGTATGCTGTTGCTCTGTCTACCCGTGACATAACAGTGACGTGCCCAGAAGTAAACCTGACCATCTCCCATCCTCATCAAGATTCCTCTTGAGGAGAGTCAATGAAGAGGACTCTCTGGCTAACCTGTACTGAGAGTTTACTCAAGAGTGGGAGGAGGCTTCTGGGTTATGGATCAATCACTACAGCATGTCCTATGTATGTCAGTGCTGGGTTCAGAGTCTCTCATGTGTGCATAGCTCACTGGCATTCAGATTGTACAAAGGTGCACAGCATGTTCATTGATTCCAGCTTGGACATGGCTTTATACATCAGGCACAGATTGCCTCTGGGCAGGCAGTATGGCACTGTGTGGAGCTGCAGTTTGTTTAATCAGGCAACACATGGCATCTGTTCGAGCTCTTTGATCCTCCTGGTGAGGTACTTTTAGGGTCTTTCCAGTTGATGGAGGTGTCTGCTGAGGTACATCCCACAGGGGCCATTGTACTCAATTGTGAGGCTGATGAAGGATGACTGCAGAGGCACAATGACCTCCCCTGATCTAGATCTGACTACCTTCATGATTAGGTGGCTATATGGTATGTTTCTGTAACCACTACAGCCACATGGTTGTCAAATGCAAGATATCTATCAGCTTGTGTCCCCAGGTCTCTTATTACTTATAAAGTACTTAATGGGTTAATACCTATGTGGTAATTGGTGGGCACTTACTGTTTATCCACAGGGGATGACTATACACTTTTCTGCAATTAACTTGATGACATGGCTCTGGCACCAGTTGTCTGTTTCTATGTGGCCCTTTTGTAGGATGCTTGTGTCAGCTGGAGGGTCAGATATGGTGCCCAGTTTGCAGTCCTCTGCAAACTTGTTCAGCACAGTCGTTCCATGTTGGCCTATACCTATGGGACATATACACCAAACAAGGGAGGTCCCAGGACCGAGCCTTGTGGGATGCCAGTTGTATCTGGTTTGTAGTCTGACATGGCTGCAGCATTTCTGACCATGTCAGTTCTGTCCTTGGGCTGGTTTGCAACCGCTCTACTGACATAGGGGCTTATATTTAAGCTGGTGAGCTTATCTATAATGAACATGTGGGGTATTGTATGGAAGGCTTTTGCAAGGTCCAGATAGGCTGTGTGGACCACATTCCCCTCATCAATGGCCTTAATGACTGTTTCAAATGAGTCAAACATATTTAAGGGGCAGGATCTGCCCTTAAGAAAGCCACATTTGGTAGGGTCCAGTGTCTGTAGGTCCCCAATATCTTTATTTCTGAGGTCCATGCTGATCCTTTCCATAGCTTTGCAGAACAAGCTTGTCAGGATTCTGGGGTGATAGTTTGCAGTATCCATTCAGGCACCACTTTTGTGGAGAAGGATCACTATAGTTGTACACTGCTCTTTGGATACATATCCTGTGGTAAGGCTGAAACTGAGCAGTAGTGTTATTTGGCATTCCATTCTTCTTGGAGTCCATGTTGTACACAGCCCAGGACACCATCTCGTACCATTGATGCTGTGTGTTTTGCTTTGAAGATGCTGGCTGTTACCTCAGCATCTGCAATGTCAGGGGGCCAGCATTCTGCTGGTATAGATATTTAGCATTTGGGGGAGGGTCTGAACTGAACCTGTCAGGTTGGATGTTGGCAATGTGTGTGTGTTTGGTGTATTGTTTGTAATATTTGAGTGATTCAGAGCATATCTGTGAATTCCCAACAAGGTTCCTACCATCAGTTAAGAAAGCCTTGTGATTATCCTTAGTGTCCTGTACAATTTCTATCTTCATAGGTTTATAGGTTCATACTAGGCTATCTGCCCTAGGGCATTTATAAGCCTAGCCAGAGTGTGTGTGGCTTTCGCCACCCCTTGTTATGTGAATATTATGCCCATTTAGGGTTTTCCATACTGTGCCTCTGTCTAGACGTGATACAGTGAAGACCCCCAGTGTACATCTATGATCTCCCATCCACTTGGCAAGATTCCTGTTGAAGAGAGTCAGTGAGGGGCTCTGCCTAAAATGGAGTGGGATTCTGTTCCGGAGTGTAGGGAGCCTCTGAGTTATGTATCTGTCCCTCCAGAACATCCTATTTAATTATGTGTTGAGGTTGACATCTCTTGCTCTCGCAGCTCTGATGGATTTAGATTTTCTGGGGTGGAGCATGTCCATTAATTTTGTGTTGGACATGGCCTTGTACATCGGGCATACATCGCCTCTGAGTAGGCAGTATGTGACTGCATACAGCTGGGGTGTCTTCAGCCAGGCAGCACATGACATATATTTGAGACCCTTTATCCTCTTGGTGAGGTACCTTTGAGGTCTTTCTAACTGCTGCAGGTGTCGGGTAAGGTACATCCCAAATGGGGCATTGTGCTAAATTATGGGCCTGATAAGAGAAGAGTATAGGGGCACAATGACCTCTGTTGATGTAAATGTGAATCCTTTCATGATAAGGTGGCCAATATAGAAGGTCTCCCTAGCCACGTAGGCAATGTGAGTGTCACATGAGAGGTTACCATCCACTTGTGTCCCTAGGTCCCTGATTACTTCTTCCATAAGTAATGGATTACCACCTATGTGGTAATTTGTGAGTACCTTATTTGGTATTTGTTAAAACATTTATACTCTCCAGTGTCCTCAAGAAGGCTGAGTGGGGTTCCTGGGTTTGAGAGGGTGGTCTGTAGCATGCTGCAAACTGTACAGCAGTTTTGCCTATGGTTAGTTGCACATGGATGGTCTCCGATGCTTCGTGCATTGTCAGTAACCTGGACGTGTGGGTATCTTTGCTGAATATGGATACTCCCCCTCCTTTTGTGGTTTGGTCCAGGTTTTGGGGCCAAAAAGCATGATATGAGGTATAATCTGGTAGTGCTGGTGTGCTCTCAGGAGCCTTGAAGCAGGTTTCTGTCACTGCACAGACATCAATGTTCTCCATACTAGGGAGGGCCTCGGGAGAGTGCATCTTGAGGTTTAGACTTCTGGCATTGAGCAGCATTACCCTTATGTTTTTTCCACTTATGTTTTCTAGGGAGGTGGGTTTGTCTTTTCAGCCTTGCCTACAAAAGGCACTATGGAGGTGGCAAGAGCCTTAGTCAATATCCAGATGCCCAGGGGTGACAGGTGCAAGCCATTCCTGGCAAAGCAGTGTGGCTTGTCAAGCATGACATCCCAAGCAGACAGACATTGGATACCCTTGGAATGACACCAGTAATTGATACAATTGTTAAAGCTGATCATTCTGTGTTTGTACTGTGGCATCATTCTTGGTGAGGGTAGGATGCTGCCCAAGGTCAGAGTCATACCGGCCTGGCCTACATAATTGGAGAGCTCCTCTATCTCTCTTTTCATGTACTTCTCAGGTCATTCAGACCAGCATGGACAATGACTGAATCATATTTGTACTTGCTTTGGAGTGACCTGCATGCTTGTGTTATGTGGCAGATTGTAGCAGCCTACAGGCAGCTTACTGTACCCTTTTCCTTGTTCAGTCTGGTGAGCGGGACATAAGTGTGTCTGACTATGGAGTCACCTATTACAAGTGTATCAGGCATGTTGTTTGTCCTTACGGGCTGTGACTGTTTGGCACACCAACTTTGTGTACTATGTGTTGCATGTGCTATGTTTGGAGGTAGTGATTGCTTGGGTGTCTGCTTTGGAGGCCTCTGTTGATGTGGTGGGTTTGTAATTAGATCCTCCAGGAATGATTTTCTGTGTTTATGTCTTTGGTTTGCAGTTGTGATAGGTCTATGTGAGACTGGGTTTGTGGTGTGTGTGGTTACTGTCTCCTCCTAACTAGTTTTGACAGTACTGAGTTGAGAGAGCTCAGCCTCCAGTTTGGATAAATGGTTGCATCTCTCACATATATTTGTATTTTTTGGGGGGAGGAGAGGGTTGTCTGTGTACATGGGGCAGGTGTAACATTGCCTCAAGATTCACAGATTCAACTTGTTGTAGCTGGCCTTAGTGGATTGCATCAGTGGCCATATTTTATTGCCATAATACTGATCAGAGATTACTTCCCTTTTTGGGTTTGCTCTATCATGTAGTAGCTTCCTCATTCTCTTGCATGGTTTGGTAATGGCTGGGGTCCATCATGCCAGATGCCTGCATGTATGGAATTGGGTCTTGGTTTTATTTGGGATTGCATAATCCATGCATTCCTGACAGTGTTCATAGAATGCATGTATAACAGGTTCTGAGGTGTGGCCCATATTTTACACAGGTACAGGGCCTTTAATGGATTCCACATCAGTTTGGAGGAGTGCAACATTTGCTTTACACATGTTTTTCGCTGTGGTTTTCTGGCCAGGGATTGTGGTCAGGGTGTGTATATCCAGTGTGATTACTCTATGGTCTGATCTTACAAGTGAGGGATATACTTCTCATCTGGCCATACAGTGCCCATGTTGCTGATTATCACATCCAGTATGCTTACCCCTCTTGTGGGAGTGGTACGTTGTTCCTGAGCATTTTGGTTTATGGATTCTAGGAACCTTTGGCCTAGGGTGTTGGAGCTAGAATAATGCTCCCAGTCTATGTTTGCGTATTTTCAGTCACCCAATATAATGTTGTTTGGAGAGCTTAATATTTTCATGTGTTCCAACATAGGCCAAGTGCAGTTCCTGGGGTTAGGAGGGTAGTCTGTAGCAGGCTATAAACTGGGAGGCAGTTTTAGCCACTGTTACTTGACCATGGCTAGTCCATGCTGCTTCTTGTTGTGGTACCAACATGGGGGTGTGGTTATCCTTGACAATTATTGCTAGTCACCCTCCTTTTGTAGTTTGTTCCATGTTTTGAGGCTGTAAAGCACAGTATGAGGTGTAACTTGGTAGTGTTAGGGTGCTCTTGTGAGCCTTGACCCAGTTTTCTGTTACAGAACAGATATCAACATTCTCCATGCTGAGGGGAGTTTAGACTGTATGCATCTTGCAGTTTAGACTTCTGGCATTGGGTAGCATTACATCTAAGTTCTTATCCCTTGTGATACCTATGGAGGTGGGTTTGTGTTTTGAGCCTTACCTATTCAAGGCATGCTGGGGGTAACAACAGCCTTTGCCAGTATCCAAAAGGCCAGGACTGATAGGTGCATGCCACCCCTAGCAGGTGGAGCATCGTGTCATGCTCAGCATGTCATCCCAGGCTGGCACGCATTGGATCCCCTTTGACTAACAGCAATACTTAAGCCAATTATTGTAATTGACCATCTCATCTTCATATTGCGGCATCATGCTTGGTGAGGGTAGGATGTTAGTCAGGGTCATCAAGTTTGCATATACTACATGGTGTTACATTGCTTAACACATGGCAATCATGCCTCAGGTGGTGCTGCAGGGCTGCCTATGTTGGATGCACATACTACACTCCCTGTACATGTTTGAAAGCAGGTTGTGTAACTTAGGCATCCCTTTTACTATATGTGTGAGTCGGAGAGGTATGTTCAGGGTCCCTACTGAGCCAGTGTATGTGCTATGCGTTGCCACTTTGCCAAGGCCAAGGCATACTGGGCACGCCTCCTTCTGCCTACTGGGGCAGGCTCAGGTTGTTCCTCCTCTGAGTCACACTCTGCCTATGATTGGCTTGGCAATGGTGGGGGGCTGTTTGGCCCAGCCCTATGCTGATCCTGCTGCAGCTGTTTTCACAGAATCATATTATGTAGCATAGCACATACCATGACAATTTGGGTACATGTAGTTGGTGAGTACTTCAAGGCTCCACCAGATGTGTCCAGGCATCAGAACCATGACTTGAGCAGCCCAAACACATGCTCAATTACATTTCATGTTTGTGCGTGTGCCTCATTATGGCATTCCTGTTCAGGTATGTGTGCATTTCTGATGGGTGTCATCAGCCACGGCTCCAGTGCATATCCAGCATCCCCTACTAAGTGACCATGTGGGATGTCCACATTGGCAAATGTCTGGTACAGCTGCGTCAGATGCCAGATATGGGAATCATGGTAGCTTCCAGGGCAGCCAGCACACACATTCATTATTATGCCCTGGGCATCACACATGACCTGGCAGTTGATGGAGGGGAAGCCCTTGCGGTTAATGTAGGCCCTACCCCGCTCACCAGCTGGTGCATTGATGTGTATATGCTTGCAGTCTATTGCACCCACTACCTCAGGGTATTCCGCTATTTGCTGGAAGAAACACATATTGCTGGCCAATTCCTCACAGGAATTGGGGAAATATACATGATCTCCGACATGTGCTGACATGGCATCCAGGAACTGGTGCAGAACCCTGGATGCTGATGCCTGTGAGATCCCCATTATATCACCAGTTGGTCTCTGGAAGGTACCTGTTGCTAGTATTCTTAGGCCAGCACATACCTTGGTTTCCACTGGGATGGGTTCCCCTCTGTTGGTTCTGTGTGTGAGGCGTGGCCTACACAGCTCCACTATTTGCTGCAGGAGATCTCAGTCCACTCTATAGTGCTCCACTATCTCCAGCTCATATAAACCCTGGTAGGTGACCCTGGGCCTGTACACTCTTCTCTGTCTCCTCACTGTGGGTTGTCTGGCAGCATTTGCATTGTCACCACCCTCAGCAAATCGCCTATGTCTCCTTAGGACAGCTATGGCAGCGCCTAGCACTTTTGGTCTGAGTGAAGCTTTTTCAGTTTTCACTTCTAATAGCTTAATCCTGTCTTGCAGTGTCTCTTGAGAGAAACATGCTGCACTGCTGTTTGCAGAGTTTTAACTGCTGGGCTGGACTAGTATTCTGCCTGTGTAATTGCCTGCTTCTAATTGTTTTCACCTGCTAGCTCTACCACTATTCCCTGCTAGCTTCCTACTATTTCTCCTGCTTCCATTTTCCTTTCTGTTTCCTCAGGGGGGGAGCAACGCGCATACCAGCGAATACTCGCTCACAGTGGCTTACACGTGCGCACACATGCTTACACAGTCTAGAATTTACTTATTCGGGTTAAAACCCGTGCACACCAGTGCAAACAGTCTTACAAGTCTGTAAACATGCCCCTACATGATTACTCTGCCTTACACGTGCGCACACTGACTTATTGGTGCCTCCCGGCGTGCACACGCGCGCAATCACGCTCAGCAAGAAACGTTGGTGTTTGCCACAGTGTACACCTTCCATTTCTTGGCTTTTCCATGCCTGTCTGTTGACACTCCTCTTTCTATGATGTGTGACTGACATCTTTCACATAACACTTTCCTCCAATGAACTTCATTTCTTTATGACATTCCCCCCTGTGATGTCACCTATCTCCTATTCTGTTACTCCCCCTTATCTAACTCTTACACTACTAAGAATGTGCTCATTTGCTATGTGACAGTGAGATTCAGTATCCTAACACTCATTTACATCAGATTGCCTAGTAATGCTTAGTTACGTGTCTTACACTAGGCTTCCCCCCTTAGCAACCACTAAACGGTGGCCATGTTGTTTTTGGTCTGCTAGTCCATGCATTGTAAATCCATGCATTGCATAAAACCCACATGTGTGGGTTTAAAACCTTTATTTTTAGGTTTTATATAGCGCAGCCCGTTTGCACGGGCCTGCACTGCGTTTAAAGATCGCCGATCGCCGAAAAAAAAATGTATTTTTTTTCATTTTTGCATCTGGTTACCTTGCCAATGGCCACATATTTGGCCATTGGCATGCTGCCTGATACATATGCACCCTTTATTTGGAGCTGACATGGCTCCATTGTGTTATTTGCAGAAACGTGCCAGTTGTCAACTGAGTACATTTCTGCACCTAACACGACTCTTACACGGGCTGCTTTTCAGCTGTGGATCGCTAATCTACCTCATTTGCATGCCTTTTGGCTGCAAGTGAGGTAATTAGCATATCCACACCCAGTCCGTGTAAGAGACGTTTCAACTGGTCTCTTACATGGAATTTCGGGCTGTTCCTGAATCGCTATGGCTGCATGGAGTCTTACACTACTCTTAGACTCCGTGCAAGCCATCGTGAATCCTGCCCATGGATAATGACAGGCTTAAAGATTTACTAACTGTGCCTGTCTGGAATGACACAGAAGCAGATCAGATACAAACGGATACAGCAAATGGAAAGGGAAGAATGAGCCCAGAAAATATGAATTCAGAGACGTTTTCTAAACTAGAAAAGCAACTGAAACACATGCAGGGTGTCTACTGGGAACACATTTATTTACAACAAAGCATAGATAAGAAGAAACTACCCTGGGGACTTAGATTGAACAAAAGACCAATGTGGAAAAGTACGGATAATTCACTTTCTAAGGAATGGGAAGATATTTTAGAGGATGCCAGCTACAAACTTATTCATCTGCTAGTAAGGAACAACCTTATTGTGCAGGAAGATACAAAGGCTGACATCACATCTTTAAAAACAACATTGGAAAATGAGAACCACAATAACTTAGATGCTAAATTTGAGCTGCTTAAAGAAAGAGTGAAAGGATATGAACAGTCCATTAAAGAAAGAAAGATTAATAAAATGAAACAAGGTCAACTGGACAAAGATGATCCTTGGAGACTTACTAGGAGGTACAATAGTATCAACAACAACAACAACAACAACAGGAGAACCAACAACAGACAAGGTTTTAGTTATTACATGGGATTTAAGGGAAAGTATAGCCGTGCCAGCAGACCTCAATGGGAATTTCCCAGGGAGATCCTCGCACAAAACCAGACAGGGGCACAATACAAAACCAGCAGGAGACTGCCCATCCGACATCTCATTCCCCACAATCCCAATCCCCTCTGGCTATCAACACTCCGCAGAAGCCTTTCACATCACAGCTGGATCAGGAAAAAACATAAGCCACAGATACAAACAAAACTGACAGAGAGTTCTAAAGGACAAATTACAGGACAACCAGGACAACCGGGGCCACAGACAATCCAGCTATCAGGAGCAGCAGCACCTTCACAGAGACCAGTTTCTTCAGGAAGACCAATATCGACAGCACAGACATCTACCACCACACCAATACCAAAGCCAGTGCCAGTACTAGAACAAGAACGACAACCACCACCAGATCCCCAGAGCTTGTCCCTCTTACCAGGTCTCCCCATACCACAGCCTAAGCAAGGAATACTACTACAACCCACCAAGATTCCAGAAAGCAAAGGAGGAATTCCAGAGGTCTCATACTCTATCCACGAACTCCCAGGGAGACAGGAGAACCAAACAATGGACATGGGTGAGGGAAATACAATACCTAAGCAATCCCAACTGGAACCCTGACTACAACCCAGGTCCCAGGCTCAGACGGAGGAACCAGCCACAATAACAGGTACAATAACAACAACAAGTACCACAATAACAGGTGCTCCACTTATCTGCAACCACTCTGTTAAAGCACTGACTGAAGAGGAAAAACAGTGTGTTGTCCAAAGGACTTACTTTTGTGTCAAGCTGCAGGAGTGAGGTTGCTCAGGTACTGATAGACCTTAAAATGTTTGTGAAGAAGCTCAACTTAATGGTACAGATTCATGGCAAAAGTGATGACACTGAAAATAAGCCTATTGATGAAACTATAAAAAGGCCTAGCAGCTATTGTCCACCACTACATCAAACACTAGCTGCTTTCAAAGTAAAATGTGAGATGGATATCAGGAAACTGCTTAAAAAAATCTCCTGAGAAAAAACTTTATAACTTAACACAGGGAGAAAGAAAACCATTGTTTGAGCTAGGCAATGATAAATCCAGGCATGTAATCAAGGCAGGCAAGGGGGAGATATACTTATGACTGATACACTTCAGTGGAACATGCTGGA
>NW_025053357.1:0-10197 GCF_019279795.1 Protopterus annectens | reverse complement strand
AGTACCATGGGCATAAAATTTAAATATTCTCTTCGATACAGGAAGTGTATAAAGTTTTCAGTATTTGGATAACATGATTTTATCATTTGCATACTTAAATATATCCCCACAGCAACTTCACAGTTATGACAGGCATAGGTTCCAGATCTCATTACTATACTCCCTGTGGCTTTTATAAGTACTGTTAAAAGTCTTGTATACCCCAATATATATTTTAATGTTCTCATATTTCGATAGCTAAACTGGGGTCTATCTCCTACTATTAGCTTAATTTCTTCTTGTGCTAATAGAACCTTCCAATATTTAGTTACTATATCTCTGATGGCATATGTCATTGGATTAAATGACGTGGTAAATCTTACATTAGACTCAGTATTTGAAGATGTCCTAGCTGTATCTCCCTCATTAGTTAAAGCCCAAATGGCTAGAATTAGTAGACTGAACACTACTGATGAGATATTTTTAAAACAGATTGATGAAATCTATGAGGACTTTGTAGAAAGTGGTTATTCCAAAAATTTACTTATGAGTGTTAAACAACACGTCATATCATGTAGGGACACACTCTTTAAACCTACCTTCCATATGGCATCTAATTATTATTATGTAACGAAAATAATGCTCTATATAAACACATTCAGACTCATGGAACTAATCATAATTTTAAGTTTAGAATAATTGAACAAGTAATGGCAACAAATAGAGGTGGTGATTTGTCTAATATTTTAGGATTTAAAAGAATATGAATGGATAGTGAGACTTTATGGTCGATGTAGATCCAGGTTTAAAATGCTAGTGTATCGCATAAAACCTGTTTTGGTAACCAAGATATTGCCAATATACTAGATTGAAGTAGTAATAACATAGTTTTTCAGGCTTTACTAGTGATGTATGTAAATTTTAGATGTTTTTATTACGTATAAGGTAAATGTTCTTATCTATCATGTGATTATGGCTGTAGGTCATATGATAGTTAGTTTGTATAAATAGGCGTGTTTTAATGTACCTGATGTTATGCATTGAAAAAGGGTTGTTTAACCTGAAAGCTTTCAGGAAAATGTCTTTTATAAAGGTTTTTTACTCAACCATCGTGTTTTTGGATTTATCTAGGCTTACAAATGCCCCAGGGCAGATAGCCTAGTACTATACTATGAAACTATGAAACTATATATCTATATACACATATATATATATATATATATATATATATATATATATATATATATATATATATACACACACATATATATATATATATATATATATATATATATATTAGCAGGGAGAAAGAAAAGAGAAAAAAGTTAAATTGAACACTTAGCCACATGGCAACAGACTATTTTGTATTAGGATGAATTTTTGGAAGGATATGAAATCTGAAGTTCAAATATTTGTTATTATTTAATTACTTTAATCTGCAACGATTTGGGTTAGAAAAGACAGAGATTATATGAGTGAACAAACAACAAGTATGAGGCAAAAAATTTCTGACATGCTACAACATTCTGGATAGTGCAAATGTATGGCAAACCAATAATATGAATGCCAAGAACAGGGTCAAAACATTAAAGGGCTACATCTTGACCACAACAGGTACAATTCACCAACACAGAAACAGATAATAGAGGTAGAGAAGTTACTGGCAAGTGATAAGGTAGATCCTCAAATCCAAAGTGACTTGGCTGGTGGGGATTGGCTACTGGTAATGACCATATGATTACCTGTAAGGGATGGATTAGGAATAATACTAGGTGTTACATATCCATATTGTGCAATGCACTGTTTTGCAGCTTTGGTTCCTTCAGGAACTTTCAGACTACAGCTGCAGTCCTCACAAGTAATGTATGACAGGTGTCGGTAGCTGTTGCTGCTCAGGCTCAGTGTAATGGATAATATTGCATCTGATGGACTCCGTGATGTAAAATGGCAATGGCACTCTGGTTTGGATTTGCAGGCCATGCAGCAGTACATGGATATGGGAGGGTCCAGATGTAAACTTGCTTCAATCATAGGTTGAACATACTCAGATGAATTAGAACATTCCTGTGTCAGCATCACTGTTGGCTGTGGCTCTGGACCATAGAAATTCCACCTTGTTGTGGCTGGCTTCATGTTCTCAGTGTGCCACCTTTAAACATTTTAACTTTCATACCTGGATGCTACAGCAGGCTGTATGCAGTTACTCCTATAGATCTGCATCATCGGTATCCCTCTAGCGGTTAGATAGAGCATCATGTCTACTCATAGCCATCATCTTGACCATGGGCTCCATGCATCTATTGCCTGTTAATATGGGAATCCCATCAGGGTGCATGTGCAAGCTCCCAGAGTTCTATGCCATCCTTTCCATGTACCACAGTTCACATCACCAACATTTGCAAAACTGAAGTATTATCCACCCATTAGGAGATGTGATTTCTGAATTCTCACAACCTATTACCAGATTCATGACTACCATTTCTACCTGCCTTGCCCTGGCCCAGTTTATATTGTTGCTGTTACCTGTCACTGCCACCCTTTAAACTTGTGGAAGTTTCAATTATTGTGCCCTGCCTACTATCTAACCTGCATGGATAAGGTAATGTATGATACACAGCATGATAAGTCCAGTCCATCACCGTAGTACAGCTGCTGACTTTTCATCCCTTGACTCTCCACCGTGTTCCTTGGCTGCTGATTGTACCACTATGGTAAATCCTCATGAGATGTGTCTGTGCTAATGCAGCTGTTTCTGCACAGTTGTGTTATGCAACATGGAATGAGGGTTGCAGTTCTCCGGTGAATACTGCAGTGCCTCACTTCATGCATCAAGTTAGTTGAAGCATCCTTTCAGTTAATCAACATTGTATTCTATCATGTTCTGTGTTTGTGCATGCACAGTATTATGTAACATCTCTTCCATGATGTGATGAGTTTGCAGACTGGGGTCATCAACTACATTTCCAGCATGTAGCCAGCATCACAACCTGCAACACACAACAGTGACATCGTTATGTACATCCTGTTACCTGCTTGCATGTATATAGTAGTCAGTGTACCTACATTTGAGTGCACCTACCAATATAACCCTGTGAGAAGTCTCCACACATAAAGTGTTGATGTAGATTGGATTTGTGTCATATTTGAGAATTATGGGGACTACCTGAGTTGCATAGGATCATTACAGATGGTATCTTGGGCATTGTACACTACCTGGCAATTGAGAGGAACACTTCCTAGTGATGGGCTTGGGGAGCATGACTAGGCTTGTAAGGACCCTGGTGGTCATTACCCTAGTAACAACCTATAAATCTATGTATCAGACACACTATGGACTAGGTATGACCTTGATGGTAATATGGGTGCAATCCCTGGCTTCCAATACACCACAAAAGGGCTATACCAGACCTATTCTGCTCTCTCATGAACCACAATACTGCTTCAGTCCCTTTTTTCATTCTAGACTAATTCCTGTCCCTGCTAACAATTTCTTATATTTTTATGAACTAATTTTATGATTTTTTTGGTCCCTGGGAAACTTGAAGCTTTCCATGCAAAGTATGGAACCATTTTTCACTCTTTTTTTCTGCTGACAATATGATGTTCTAAACATGCTGTACTGGAAAATATATCGGATTAGCAATTAAAAACTATATTTCTTCACTTTTGAGTGGCATTTTTCAGCTGTAAAGCTTTGGGTACCTACAGTCAGTCTACATACAATCTTGTTCCACTTTCCCTCAGTATAATATTCACAGTCATCTTGTTATCTGCCCTATAGCATACTTCATTATTTTGGAGTTAGAGACCCTAGTGGCAAATGGTCTTCCAATCAGAAGGAAGTTCCAAGATGGATGGATCCTTAGATATTCTTTTTTCATCAGTAAACATCAGTCATTTATTAGCAGACCATTGCACCCATGAAATTCTTGTGAATACTAAGTCCACTGGCCTAATCTCTGGGCAGCCAAAGATGTATGGAATGTTGCCACCTATGATGTCACATAGATGTCTTGCCTGCATTGCTTGACAATGTCAGTACCTTTAGATTTTCCTTACCTTTTTCATCAGTCCTTATACAGTGGTGCTTCTTATGGCCATTTCCCATTATATCATACTGAATTCCCTTTATAACTATTTTTTCCAGAAATGCTTGCCCTATTTCCGAATTTTCGATTTCCCAAAAGACTCATCATCCTTTTGTCCTGAATCTTGAAGGTGCTGTCTCAGATTGTGGTTGATCTACTGTTTTATATTAGCTTAGTGGACCCTAAGCTCTCCACCCTACATCTTAAGAGCAGCAAGCTGTAAGCCCTGCACAAGTTCTTCTTTGTCAGTAAAAATGAAATCATATAGTTAATGCAGCCCGGATTTGCTAGGCTTTAATTTTTCCAGTAAGAAGGAATGTTGAGCTGAAAAACTCTGCATGCACATAGTGGTTCACCCATGTGCATGCCTCATCAAAACACCTCCCTCTTCAGGCATAAAACCTTTTGGCCTTCCTAGAATGAGACAAAAGAACAAAATGCCTTAGTGTCCACCAATGGTAAACATTGTATACCTCCTTTCCCCTCACTTAGTTTCTGAAAAATTTCTATTAACTGGTGCTCCTTCTGGAGTGAAGAAATGATGCAAACATGATAGTTCATATCATACTACAGAAACTAAAAGAAATATGTATCAGTAATGTGCTCCATAAGCTACTGCTTGAAATCATTAGAACAAACTTAAGTACAGGCACTCGCAGCATACAGGTTCTGATATAATTATGTCTAGAGGTTTATCTCATTCTCTTCAAGATTTGAATACCAGTGTACTACTTCAGAAATTACACCGTAGATAATGCACCACTTTGTGTGGCTAGTTCTGAATACTCGATGTGAGTGGTCCAGTGGGCCTACAAACATGGTATTAACAGACAAATCTAAGCAGAATACAGAGCTGAGCCACAGACCAATCTGGGTTAGGAAATTAGATAATGAAGAACATAAAAGCTGTAGTGCCAGTCCTGAAGAATAATCATTCATAGGAAATCTTAAGCAGGAAAAAGCAGCTGCATTAAGTTTCTTAAAACTCCTTTATTAAAAGGAAATCTTATGGCAGATAAGTGCTTAGTAATGCTACAGCTACAACGCTATTCATTATCTAATTTCTGAACTCACCTTGATCTGCAGCTCAGCTCTGTTTTCTACTTATATTTACCAGTGTACTACTCTCAAAACCAATAGGATTTTACCTACCAGAAAGGCGCACCTTTTATAATGGACACTCATTTTCAAGTATTTCAAGCTGCAATGTTTTCCTTATGTCAAGAGACAACTTGATTGTCATTAATATCCTTCTGTGATTCTCAGCTTTATTTATGCATTTATTTAAAATTGTTAACCAGGATGGAGTGCTAATCCCAATGGACGTATTTCAGACTTAGTCTGGGTTTGCAACTACATAGCGATTAAAAAAAAAAATCACTGCTTGAGCTAAATATTCCCTAATATATGATCATATATGACAATATTTTTTCCAGGCTCTGGATCAAATCTTTAAGATTTTATCTCATTGTGCAAGGTTTTACTGTACTCTTGTCATCATCCTGCTCTGTACACTTGAAAAAACTAAATTCAGTTCCAGGAGTGGAATTACTAAATTTATCTTCACTGAAAGTTCACTGTGGGATTAAATAAAGTGTATTTTATTCACTATTTATGACAGTACTGGGTTTGTTTCACTTGCGTATACGGCAGTCTTAATGTTTACTAATACTATAATCACATTGATGGTGGCAGCTTAGGAGTTTATGTGCATCTTTTCTTTTTTCCTGCATTCCATTTCTTTCTTTTTGCATTTTAATTTCAGTTATTTGGTCAGGACTAAAAAAAGCTACATTAATCTAGCCCACCCTCCTGGTTAAAAAAAAATGGTAAAAAAGTTGGAAGACATTCGATGTAGGCCAACTACTACTACTATGCAGGCTAACTGTTCTAAATTTCGTAAGGAATCTTGTGCTCCCTAGCTTTCTCTCCTATTACCTGTCCCCATATTCAAGATAAGAAGGCAGATTTCACACATGCTGAGTGCAAACTCTGAAACAGCTTCTTAGGAGATGACCATTAGCTGGTTAATAGATTATAGCTTTTTCTGAGGAAAATATTCAAAGATAACTTCCACATTAAATTAAAACAGTTTTCAGATTCTGTAGATGACATGGGAGATAACTCAGTAAGGTATACATGTGGCTGCACTATTTTCTGTTTCAGCAACTGCCCAACACAGTGCTACATGGTGCTTTAGCATCCAGACATGCAGCACTACATAAGGCAGGCTCTATGGCTATGCTGAATGCTAATGAAGCATTCTGGCAGAGAGGCATATGTTAATTAGCTATGTATTCTCTCTTCCCCCTGGAATCACCACCGGGATGACATCTGCATGGCAGAGTGATTCAAGAAATCACTTGATCACATAGATTAGCACGGCTATTCCCACCATGTTGTGGTATTGATCATGGCCAAAAGGCTATGTTCAGCTACTTGCCATTACTGTGGTATGGGCATCAGGGGCTGTTAGAGCCATAAGACACCAGTGAGACTACATTGGAGAAGCACCTTAATGACACCAACATTACTAAGGGGCTTGGAGGTGGATGGATTCACTAGGTACCAAGGATTACTCTTAATAGTAAGTGTTGTAACTGCAGCTACAGCAGTACTGGGATTGGGTATAGGGAGATTCACTAGAAAGAAGGATTATTCTAAGTAGCAAGTACAATAATACCAATGGCAACAGTACAGGGATCAAGGAGTGGAGGCAACACTAGACCCCAGGAAAACATTAAAGATGTAGATGACAAACCAGGGGTGAATCTCTGGCACCCCATCCAGTTGAGTTAATGAGGAATTCTGCTTCACATGGATGGGGAGACTCTTCCAGAGAAAGGGAAGTCTCTGTGATTCATACCTGTCTCTCCATCAGGTCCTGTTAAGTCTTTAGAATGGGTAATTCTGGTGCTGTTTGTTTTGTGTATATGCAGGAGATCCATCAGAGTGGGGTCTGACAATGCCCTGTATGCCAGGCATAGATCTCCCCTCCACAGCCTGTAGAATACAGAATACAGGTATAGGGCTTTCAAGTGGTCTGCATAGTACATATTATTTGCACTCTGTATCCTTTCAGCAAGGAGCTTCTTTGGACATTCATAATGCTGGATGCACCTGTTTAGGTACATAGCAAAGGGAACACTGTACTCAATGACAGGTCTGATGAGTGCCGAGTTTGGTGGAACAATAACTTCCTTGGATGTAGAGGCCATACTCTTGTTTATAAGCTGCACAACATGAAATGATTTCCTCACCAGTGCTGACAAATGATGGTCAAAGGCTAGATTACTATCTATATGTATCCCTAAATCCCTGACTTCTGGGTCAACTCCTATAGGTGCATTGTCAATATGCTTTTTACCAGGGGCGGCTGACTTCCCAAAGGATACTATTATGCATTTCATGGCATTTAGTTTCAGTAAATGGCTCTGATACCAGTTATTTGTCTGTGCCAGCCCTTCCTGGAGTTCATTAATGTTGGTAGAAGACTCTAGGACTCCTCATAATTTGCAATCAAGTGCAAATTTGGTCAGCCACAGGCCCTTAATGTTGGCCTTGACTTCAATGAAGTAGATAACAAAAAGGAGGAGTCTCAGGGCAGATCTCTGAGTGACTCCATTGGTGAGTTGTCCCATTACAGAAGCAGACACCCTATGTCTAACTTCCTAGGTCCTGTCTGTGAGGCAGATGGCTATCCGTTGGGTGACATAAGAGTTAATACCTGACCTCCTGAGTTTGTCAATAATCTTTTTTTTTTTTTATGGTGTTGTGCCAGATGTGCTGGCTAGGTCAAGGTAGGTAGGTAGTGTGAACCATTTTGCCCTGTTCATTGCCTTAGTGACCTTCTCAACGAAGTTCACTAGTTTGAGTAAACATGACCTGCACATGATGAAACCAAACTGGATTAGTTCCAGTGTCTAGAAGTTTCCTCTGTCTTTATTGATAATTTCCATAATAATATTTTTCCATGGCTTTGCATGTCAGACTAATGAGACTTATGGGTCTGTAGTTTTCAGGGTTCATAAATGGCCCACCTTTGTGCACGGGGATGATGGTGGCAGTTCTTCATTCATGAGTCATGAAACCTGCTTGGAGGCAACTGGCAAATAGTGAATTCAGAGAACCTTACAGGTTAAATGCTATTTAGAAGGCAGTCTGGAATATTGCCAGTGCACATCGATGCTGTATTTTTGACTTTAGAGAGAGCATTGAGGACCTATTCCCTAGTGATAGTTGGGGGAATTATATTTGATAGTATTTCCTGAGGGGATGTTGGGGCATTTTTATAAGCTAAGTTACTAAGAATTTGCTAACTCAATGATGGGCTTCTGTTAGTTTAGAAGTTGAAGAAACTCTAAAACCCTTGTTAAACCAATAAAAGGTATGATATCACCTCCATGTACCAGGATGCCAAGCAAACATTTAGGATGGAGAACTCACTGGTAAAACTTGTTTTACAGAGAAATACTGGATGTACAGAGCAAATTTCTTGATGACGCCATGGTATGCAAAATGGTTGAATTCAAGAAAGACAAACTACATAGGAAAAGAAAAAAATTACACCACTAACATTTCTTTTATTAGACAGGTATATCCCAAGTGCTGCTTCAGAATTAAAGCACAAACAGTTCCTGTATATGTGCCTAGAATAATTTTAACCAACAAAGAGCCATAGACTGTAATTTTACTTAGCACACTGGTAATGACCTCTCTTTATCACAATTTATGTCCTTTTTGCAAAGTCTCATGCTGCTGCATTTACTGACATTTAAGACCATTGTGGAGAATTTTTGCATCATACTGATAACCAGTTAGCAGTCATCACCACATTTGATTAGCCATAACACATTTCCCATTTTTATATCTATAAAGAATAGTTCAAAGAGAAGTAGCCCCATTACAAAGACATTTAGGATACCAGTGCTGAACCATGTTGTGAGGAAGGTATCCTGCACTTTGACTTGTTGCATTCTGATTTTATAACCACCAGGAACCAGAAATGCATGTGTGCGTGTGTGTGTGTGTGTGTGTGTGTGTGTGTGTGTGTGTGTGTGTGTGTGTGTGTGTGTGTGTGTGTATATAGCTATACATGTGTGTGTGTGTGTGTGTGTGTGTATCTATCTATCTATCTATATATATATATATATATATATATATATATATATACACATATATATATATATATATATATATATATATATATATAGATATATATATATATATATAGATATATATATATATATATATATATATACATATATATATATATATATAGATAGATATATATATATATATATATATTCACTTTATAATCTCGAAATACTGAAATGTCGAATTTCAGTATCTCGAGACTATAAAGCCGAAAAATCAAAAACCCGAAACTCTAAAACTGCGAACTTTCAAACTACGAATGTAACACAAACAAAACACTACACCACACAAACACAAATATACCTACCTGCCGACACTAAAAAAAAACAAACCAACACACATAAATACAACAAAACTAACACACACACAATCTTGCTAAAAGAAGGGGGGTGAGCCCCCCCCTGCACCCCCCATGTGGGGTGGTGCCCCCCACACTCCCCCTACTTATATATACTAACTCCGAGGTCGCATTAAACACACAAACACATAAAGCTCACCACTACACACACTTAAACACACTAAAATCCCTACCCAATACCCAATACCTTTACAAAAATACCACTTACCTCATTTCAGTATTTCGAGATTATAAAGTGTAACTATATATATATATATATATATATATATATATATATATATATATATATGGAGCTAGGACTGCTGAACGAAAGTTCAATAGTCTAAATCCACAATAACCGAACTCACTTTAAAGAAAGCGCTTTCACTGAAAAAGCACTTTCGTTAAAGTGCGTTCGAAAAAAAAAAAACAAAAAACAATAAATCTTCTTTTATGCAGGGGGGCAAGCTCCCCCTGCATCCCCCGTGTCGGGGGCTGTGCCCCCACCCCCCTACTTTTATATTCTCACTCCAAGGTCGCACTACAGTAGGGAAAAGGGAATTTTCCCTTAACCGCATGGTAGTGCAACCGGCATAACCAGCATAAGCATAATCGAAAGTGCTGCTTCGGGTAAAC
>NW_025053356.1:0-10242 GCF_019279795.1 Protopterus annectens | reverse complement strand
GCTTCCAACCAGTCGCCACTTCACTTATCCACTTGATCAAAAATTAAAACCCACTACACTTTCTGCTGATCAACTCCTGCAGTACGTACAAAAATCAGCTGATGCTATTGCTTACCCTGTCTCAATACTAATCAATTGAACCATAGTAGAAGCTAAAATTCCCACCATCTGGAAAATATCCTATGTAATCCCACTTCACAAAGGAGGCAGCTCTACTGAATTCTCCAATTATAGGCCAATAGCTATACTCTCTCCACTTGCAAAGATTAGGGAAAAAATGAATTCATAGACAATTCATGCACCACCTAATCCAAAATCGCCTTATTGCAGACACTCAGCATGGCTTCCGTCCTCATCACAGCACTACTTCAGCCCTCCTAGCCTTTACTAACACGATAAACCATAATCGCAAAATAATTATATATCCTCAGCCCTCTTTTGGATCTTTTCAAGGCATTCGATATGGGTGATCACCAACTTTTAATCCACACCTGTAAACATTCTGTTCTAGATACTGAGCCCTCCAATGGTTTCAATCTCTACCTGAATGGTCGACAGCAGGCTGTCCTCTGGCAGAACAAACTCTCTAACCTTTACCTAACACCTCGTGAGTACCATGTTGCCTCATGAATAGTCTTGCTGTTCCTCCATCTTCATTAACCCACCTTTATACTGTCATCCCAAAAGTCAGCTATCCAATATGCTGATGACTCCACTGATTTGCTCAGCCAATATCTCCAGGTAGAGTTATGGTCAGCTACCCAGACCACCTTTACTAGAATAGGAAACCGGCTTTCTCTGAACATCAAGTCTGATCCCTAACCAAAAACTAAATGCTGTTATTTTCACCAACACGTAGGTTCACCGCTTTTCACCTTTACTATAAATCAAAATGATGGTACAATAATCTCCTTGACCCATCTACAATTCTATTAGGTGCCATCATATAGACACAATCTCAAATTTGACCCACATGTTAACCAAACTATCAAAACCATCAATAAAAAACTAGGGTCACTTTACAGAATAAAAGCCTCCAACCCTCCAGCTAAATTGACATAGCCTCGCTTCCCACCCCTTCTTTCCAACCCTTCTGTGCGCTCCTCTACTCGAATTTGAACAAGACTGTCCTTAACAACCTCAATTTGCTACAACCACACTGCCAGGTTTGCCACTGACCGCCTTTTAGGACACACATCACGGATCAAGATAACCAGCTTTGCTGGTTTGAACCACTCAGCCTCCAATCCAGAAATAACAAACTGATTATGGCCTATAAAAACCTCTTATAACCGGACAACATCCTGCACCTAAAAATATTATCACCCCCTATAACAATCCTGTAGGACCGCCTGATCCTCTAACAAACTACTAATTCAGACTAGCAAAATTAGTAACACAGCCGGTGATTCTCTCTTTGCAAACTCTGTAAGTAGATCCTGGAACTCTCTTCCAGCTGATATTACCTTACTTTCTACCTTAGGTCAATTTAAAACTAGTCTCAAACAACATTTGTCACTTAACTGGCTATGTCAATGTATCAAGCCTGGCTAACTCGAATATGTAAAAATCTGTTAACCAGTTTACTGTGTAATTTAATTTAATCCTGACTTGTGCTCAGGACTAACTTTAATCTGTGGAACTTGTTTAACTTGCTTACTTATGTAATCTCTGTAAATAGTCTGTTTGTAATATGTAATGCTGGTATTATGTAATGCTGTATCTGCTTACCCTTGGAGCTTTTCTCCCCGGGCCTCCGCTGAAAATGGACATGCATCCAGTCGGACTATCCCGGTCAACAAATGTAAAATAAATAAAAATAAATAGTTTATGGAGCACCCATTCTTACTAACTTCCAGGCAGTATAAAAAGCAAAATTTGAGCAATGCTGTAACAAAGTGGCTAAATTTGCAGCAAATGACCCTTTCAGAACCCACTACTCAACCAACATATACATAGCTTCTTCCCACCTACAACATTAGCCAGCAATAATATTCTTGCCTAGCACTAAATACGGTTCAGTGCAACTATGTTTGTACTCCATCATTATCATTCAGTGAGGAAAACCCTTTCTGTCCACAACCCTATCAAATCTGCAGGGCATGATCTACATTTATACCATGTTGCTAAGGCATGGGACTCCTTACCTATATCCATCAGATCAATACCCTCCCTTCAGTACTTCAAAACCATTCATGAATAGTTCTTAGCAAAATCTGTCTCGGTTTTTGTTCAACCTCAGGATAATGATATTCCTAAATATGAACAAGTTCCTAATCATACCTTACACCTCCTTACTTGCCCTTTTCACTCAATTCCTAACTTTATCTAGATAAAACCAGACACCTACCCAGTTAGACTTTCCTGGTAGTCAAACGTCAATAAACAAATAACATGTATGACCTTGTCCTTACAAATGGTTCCCCTGCCTACACCCCATTAATATAATACAATACAATCTGATATACAACTTATGATTGCAACAACTACCCAGCCAAAAACCAAAAAAAAATACACCCAGATAAGGAAATCTGTGGAAATAACCGTCCACCCATACCTCAGGAAAAATCATCAGACTGAAAAAATAAGAAAGCAATATTACTGGTCATTAACTACTTTATCATGCTCAACTATCCCCAATTTTGCTCATATTATTACCCTTTCTCATTATAAAATGTTTAGATCTTCTGGTAAACCACTGAAGACTACAGTCGGTCCATAATGTCAGACATTAGAGTTAGTCTTTGGGAAATCCATGCTGGCGAAAATCCATGTTTCCTCCTACTAAAGTGAGTTAGGGTAATATTTAAAAGTTACCCCTGATTTTGGACTTGTAAAGACTCTGGTGGTCATTAGTCTAGTATAAACCTATGAATCTACTAGTTGTGTACAAATCATGGCACAACAATGCACTGAATGCATCAGCCGTACTTATTTCTTCCTACAACATAAACTCCAAATTCAAGATTTGACATAAATAATGAAAGAGAATCAAAATAATCTCGTACATAAAAACATATGCCTAACCTGTAGCATCCTACAGTAGGCTTTCCAGCATGTACAAGAATGTCTCACTGAAGCCGTATCACGTGTGAAGTGGACTGTTGCTTCAATTGAGCCAGCAGAAAAAACCTACACAGTATTTGAGCAATAAAACATGGCCATAATCACTTTCACATACAGCATCCCACAACAAAACTAATTCTAAACATTGTCACTGTCCACAAAAGGAAAACAAAATAAATGTTGTATGAAGAATACATAACTTATAAGCCACACTAAAACCTTCAACAATGACCACATCTTCTTAGTTGAGCTCAAATCTAGCAGTGCAAAGCAAAACGAACATGGTGAACCTCCTAGAAAATAATACTCCCACGCCATCAGTGAAAAAATACTCCCACGCCATCAGTGAAAAAATACTCCCACGCCATCAGTGAAAAAATACTCCCACGCCATCAGTGAAAAAAATACTCCCACGCCATCGGTGAAAAAAATACTCCTACGCCATCAATGAAAAAAGTACTCCTACGCCATCAGTGAAAAAATACTCCTACGCCATCAGTGAAAAAAATAGCCAGCAATGGAGATAACATTCCTCTCTTAACACAAATACACACCTAAATTACTGCACACTCAGAGTGCAGGAAAACTAGGAACCTGTGTAGAATTAAACCTATAATACAAAGCTTTACATTATATAAACCATGCAACATGGAAACAAGTACATCAAATACATACTGTCCACTTAAATTTCTCCAGTAATGAAAGCAAAACACAGGAGGTGACATCAATAACATACAGTCTAAATTAGAATCTCCCAAACATAAAATGTTCACTTACCTATAATGTCCAAGTGTCTAGTCTAAACAAGTCCCATTAATTCTTCGAGCAAACATCTACAATGTTGACTGCTTCTCCAGATGGCTTGCACACTCTACAGAACAGCTTAACCAGCAGAATATTGTAATTATCTGTAAATCTTACTTCAAAATTCAAGTCACCTATAGCAAATCGTGACAGTCATTATAATCCCAGTGTCACCAACCACAAAAAGTACAATTGTTAAAAAAACAGTATTCATTTTATAAAAAAGGCTGCAATAATCTCTTGTCCAACCTTCCCTCATGACTGTGACTCCCACAACTAAGCAAAATTATGTAGAAAGTGACACACATATTATTTCATAAAACAGCATACCTCCCCCCAAACAATTAAGCCAAGTCTTGTCTCTCCACATGATGCACCTAGACAATATCTGACTTTACTACTTTGTAATGAATGCATAAATAGATAACACTGGTTAACACATTCAGATAAATACATACATTCAAATGCAAAAGACATTTTAACAGGTTAGCATTCAGTGAAACGAAAGTCAATGCCAATCCAGAAACCAATGCACTTAGCACCTCATCAAGTTGAATATGACCATTTTCACCTCTGCTGGCACCCATTGTTTAATCCAGTATGTCCAAGATCAAAAACACTTAACAGAAAGCCAAGGATGACTGTAGCAATTTTAGAATAATTAACATGCAAACCAATTGACTTGGGCTTCTCTTACCACAAACTGAAAATTGTGCGACTATTTTTATATATTTAGTCAATGTTTTAGTTAATGTAACAAAGTTCAAGAAACTGAATTTTCAGTGGAGATTGATATCTGCAGAAAATGATAATAAAGCTATGTATACATTTGTAAGAGCCCTATTTATAGGCTTGTAACACAGTTGGACCAGATGTGAAAAATAAGTTCAGTGAAAGTCAGGGGAACCACAAATCTCTTGGGCAGCTGATCTTTGTGGTTCCCCTGACTTTCATTGAACTTATTTATGAGAAGAGTTGAGAAACAAAGGTTGGCATGAGAGGAAACATATTTATTTTAAAGAGGTGCTTCCCCTGGAAGAAGCAAAACCTCTAAATGTATGCGTCGGGTTAAGTCTGAAGATGGCCTGAAACACAAAACGAAAAAGTACATTTCTTTGTTGTTTATAGCACTTTGTGTATTGTGTATTTTTTCTAGCTAGTTTCACTGTGTGTGAGGTATTAACTGGAAATTGTCCACTCTTATTAAGCATCTGTTGGGTTGTTTGTTTATGATAACTTGTTGCAGTTAAACTCTTTTTTTCTAGTGGCTCCTTTAGCTGTTTAAAACTTTCATTTAAAGACTCACTGCTGCTTTTCAGCTGTGAGTAACATTTCTCCTGTTTGTTTCTCACCCTCCCTCCCTGTTGGTATAGTGTTTTTATAGTTGGTGGCTTTGCAGTTGCCCGCCCTTAGTGTAAATTTGATCTGGGGCCCTCCTCCCAGTCTAGTGTCATTACCTCATTCTACCCAGTACAGGGAGAGCATTTGAGAAGGCCAATCAGCTTAGTTTCTGCTACTTCTTTCTCTCTTTCCTTTCTCTCTTTCCAAAAAAAAAAATTTATCTGCTTTTACTGTATTTGTGTTTTTTCCTACTTTATTTTGCTTTTGCGTCATCTTAAAAGTACTCAATTGTATTTATTACTGCTTGGTGTAACTCATTGTAAGCCTTTTAGTTTAAGCACCTGGGATTCAGACCAGTTTTACATTAGGAAGGTTTGTGGTCTGCACTGTAGTGGCAGAACAGGTAGCTTACATCCTTCTAAGTTGGGAACTGCTGATTGAGGTCTCAGTGTCTGTTATTCTAAAAGTGTATTAATTCTGGTTTAAGCACTTGGGCTTGAGGCCAGTTATTTTACATGAAGAGGGTTCGTGTTCTGCACTCTTGTGGGAGGAGAGGCTGGATTCTGTCCTTCTGAGCTGGGAATTTCTGGTTAAAGCTTATAGTGCCTGCATATTTGAACTGCTTCTTACTGAAATTGGTACACATCATTTGCTGTAGCATAGACTAGATCCAGGCCTGCTGAATCTAGCTTTGTTTGAATAACTTGAGCACTAATCCAGGCATTCTTTAAAGTATTCGGTTGTATTTATTACTGCTTTTAGTAACTTGATTAAAGTGTAGCTATTATTTCTAAGTCTTTTGGATTAAGCACTTGGGCTTCAGACCAGTTGTTTTACATTAGGAAGGTTTGTGGCCTGCACTGTGGTGACAGGACAGGTAGCTTACATCCTTCTAAGTTGGGAACTGCTGATTGAGAGCTCAGTGTCTGTTATTATAAAAGTGTATTAGTTCTGGTTTAAGCACTTGGGCTTCAGGCCAATTATTTTACGTTAAGAAGGATTGCGGTCTGCACTCTTGTGGGAGGAGAGGCTGGACTCTGCCCTTCTGAGCAGGGAATTTCTGGTTAGAGGTTTATAGTGCCTGCATATTCTGTTTCTTACTGAAATTGGTACACCTTGTTTGCTGTAGCATAGACTAGATCCAGGCCTGCTGAATCTAGCTTTATTTGTATGCTTGTTGTTTGTTTATTTCCCTGAAATGCTAATTCCACCTAAAACGTGGCCTTTTAGCACTTCTGTGGATCCCTAGTGATATCTGCATTGCTTACTGTACTTATTTCCTTGTTTCACTTGAAAGAAAGTTACTGTTTGTCGTTTTTGCATTTAAGTTACCTGTAGCACATTGCATTTAAGTTACCTGGCACTTGCTCACTAAAGCAATTATATAAGTCAGCTCTAAAGAATTAAAAGCACTACACCCTCACAAACTCCCCTTGAGTACCTTGTTCCCATTGGCCCTTTTTTCAATTATAAAGGAATTCCCAATACTATTCTAGCATGTCCAAAGGTCAGTGGTCAATCTCCTCTCCGGTCCAGCTGGTGAATCTGGGAATCTTGAGGCAATGTTACAACTGCATCATGTACACAGACAACCCTCTCCTCCTCCCAACAAATTCCAACACATGTGAGAGATGCAACCATATAGCCAAATTGGAGGCTAAGCACTCTCAACTCAGTACTGGCGTAACCAGTCAGGAGGAGAAGGAAACCACACTCACTACAATTCCAGTCTCACATAGACCTACCATGACAACAAACCAAACACATAAACACACAAAAACATACTCGGAGGCTCTAAATAAAAATCTGCCTAAGCAGCAGAGACCTCCAAAGCAGAAACCCAAGTAACCACTACCCCAAAACAAAACACGTGCAACACATATCTCACAAAGCCAGTGTGCGAACAGTCACAGCCCTTAAGGCTAAACAACACACATGATACACTTGTAATAGGTGACTCTATCATCAGGCACACTGATGTCCCGCTCACCAGGCTGAACAAGGAGAAGGTCACGGTGAGCTGCCTGTCGGGCTAGGATCTGGCACATAACACAAGCACTCAGGTCACTCCAAGGCAAGTACAAATATGACTCAGTCATTGTCCATGCTGGTGTGAATGACCTGAGACGACTCTCTGGACTACATGAAAAGAGATATAGAGGAGCTCTCTGAGCATGTAGCCCAGGCCGGTATGACCCTGACCTTGAGTAGCATCTTACCCTCACCAAGAATGATGCCACAATATGAAGACAAGATGATCAATTTCAACAATTTGCTTAAGTGTTGGTGTCAGTCAAAGGGATCCAATGCCTGTCAGCCTGGGATGACATGCTCGACAAGCCATGATGCTTCGCTAGGGACGGCTTGCACCTGTCACCCCTGGGCTTTCGGATATTGGCAAAGGCTCTTGCTACCCCCATAGTGCCTTTTTTAGGCAAGGCTCAAAAGAAAAACCCACCTCCATAGGTATCACAAGGGATAAGAAACTAAGAGTAATGCTACTCAACGCCAGAAGTCTAAACCTCAAGATGCATGCACTCGAAACTCTCCTTAACATGGAGAACATCGATATCTGTGCGGTAACAAAAACCTGGTTCAAGGCTCCCGAGACCACCCCAGCACTACCAGGTTATACCTCATACCATGCTTTTCGGCCCCAAAACTTGGACTGAACCACAAAAGGAGGGGGAGTATCAATATTCGTCAAAGATACCCACACCTCCAGGTTGGTGGCACAGCACGAAGCATCAGAGACTATCCATGTGCAACTAACTGTGGGTAAAACTGCCTTCCAGTTTATAGCCTGCTACAGACCACCCTCCCAAACACAGGAACCCCACTTGGCCTTCCTGAGAATACTGGAAAATATGAAGGTCTCTCCAAACACCATTATATTGGGCGACTTCAACTACCCAAACATAGACTGGGAGCATTACTCTAGCTCCAACACCCTAGCCCAAAGGTTCCTAGAATTTATAAACTCAAATGCTATGGAACAACTTGTTGCCACTCCCACAAGAGGGGAAACATACTGGACCTGATCATCACCAACATGGGGACACTATGCTCCAGACCAGAAGTGTAACCCTCACTGGTAAGATCAGACCATAAACTAATCTCACTGGATATTCACATCCCGACCCCACCCCCTGCCCAGAAAACCACAGTGAAAAACTTCTCTAAAGCAAATTTGACATGGCTCAAAACCAAGGTGAAACCCTTCAAAGCCCCCAGGCCTGTGGAAAATACGGCCCAGAAAGCAGAATCCTTTATAAACGCATTCTATGAACACCTTCAGGAATGCATGGATCATGCAATCCCAAATAAAACCAAGACCCAATCCTCCAAAGGCAGACGTCCTGTCTGGTGGATCCCAGCCATAAACAAACTATACAATAGAAGGAGAAAGCTACTACATGATAGAGCAAAATCCCAAAAAGGGAAGGCATCTCTGATCAGTATTAGCAAAAAACTATGGGCACTCATAAAATCGTCTAAGGCCAGCTTCGAGAGAAAAATTGCACAGGACACTAAGGATAATCACAAGGCTTTCTTTAGTTATGTTAGGAACCTAGGTCAGAATTCCCAGATATGCTCAGAATTAGTCCAAAATGACAAAAAATACACCGAGCCCACAGACATTGCCAACATCCTAGCTGACAGGTTCAGTGCAAACTTCTCCCCCCTCTCCCCACCAAAAGGGCAAATATCTATCCCAACAGAGTGCTGCCCCCCTGACATCTCAGATGCTCAGGTAAGAGCCGCCCTCTCCAAAGCAAAAAACACAGCATCAATGGGACCAGATGGTGTCCCGGGCTGCGTCCTACATGAACTCCAAGAAGAGCTAAACCCAAACATAAAACTACTGTTCAATCTTAGCCTTACTACAGGATATGTACCCAAAGAGTGGCGTACAGCAACAGTGGTCCCTCTCCACAAAGGTGGTGCCTCAACGGATCCTGGAAACTATCGCCCCATAAGCCTGACTAGCTTGGTCTGCAAAGCTATGGAAAGGATCATCATGGACCTCATAAATAAAGATATTGGGGACCTACAAACACTGGATCCTACCCAGTGTGGCTTTGTTAAGGGCAGATCCTGCCTCTTAAACCTGGTCAATTTCTTTGAAACAGTCATCAAGGCCATTGACGAGGGGAAGGTGGTCCACACAGCCTACCTGAACCTCGCAAAAGCCTTCGATACAATACCCCACTGGGACATTATAGACAAGCTCACCAGCTTAAATATAAACCCCTATGTCACTAGATGGGTCGCAAACTGGCTCAAGGACAGAACCCACATGGTTAGAATTGCTGGAGCCATGTCAGACTCCAAACCAGTTACAAGTGGCATCCCAGAAGGCTCAGTCCTGGGACCTCTCTTGTTCGCTATATATTTCTCGGCGGTACAGGCCAACACGGAAGGACTGTGGCTGACCAAGTTCGCAGATGACTGCAAACTGGGCGCCATAATCAACTCTCCAGCCGACACAAGCATCCTCCAAAAGGGCTTCATAGAAACAGACAACTGGTGCCAGAGCCATGGCCTCAAGCTAAACGCCAAAAAGTGTATAGTCATCCCCTTTGGCAAAAACAAAGTGCCCACAAATTACCACATAGGTGGTAATCCATTAAGTACAGAAGAAGTCATTAAGGACCTGGGGACCCAAGTAGATAGCAATCTCTCATTTGACAACCACGTGGCCAAAATGGTTAGAAAAACATTTTATATAGCCCACCTAATCATGAAGGGATTCACATCTAGATCAGGGGAGGTCATCGTACCTCTTAACTCATCCCTCATCAGGCCCATAATTGAGTACAATGCCCCTTTTGGGATGTACCTTACCAGACACCTGCAGCAACTGGAAAGACCCCAAAAGTACCTCACCAAGAGGATCAAAGGGCTCAAACAGATGCCATATGCTGCCCGGTTAAAGAAACTCCAGCTCTACTCAGTGGCATACCGCCTGCTCAGAGGTGATCTGTGCCTGAAAGCCATGTTCAACCCTTATGGACATGCTGCACCCCT
>NW_025053355.1:0-10358 GCF_019279795.1 Protopterus annectens | reverse complement strand
TGACGACTCAGTTGTCAACTGAGTACATTTCTGCACCTAACACGACTCTTACACGGGCTGGTTTCAGCTTCGTGGATCGCTAATCTACCTCATTTGCATGCCTTTTGGCTGCAAGTGAGGTAATTGACATATCCACGCCCTGTCCGTGTAAGAGACGTTTTAGCTGGTCTCTTACACTGAAATTCAGGCTGTTCTTGGATCTCGATGGCTGCATGGAGTCTTACACTACTCTTAGACTCCGTGCAAGCCATCATGAATCCTGCCCCTAGTCTACATACATTTCTGACTGAAGTTGTTCTTAATCATTCATGCCATTTGCCAGTTTTAACATCCTTCCAATTATTTCTGTCTTAAGTGTTGTAAACACTCTAAGGCAGTACAGTTTTAATCTTGGAAGACAACTTGTGGTAAAATTACAGCAGGTAGCTTCTTTCTAAAATTAGGATGACTGCATTTAAAATAAGTTCACAAACATATTCTTTAACTTACTGGACACAAAGTTTAATTTCCTGCAGAAAAAAATAGGTTACAATATCAGTTCTGAAATTAGCGTACATCTTCTCCAAATATTGCTATTTCAAAAAGACCATCACTGCTTACCAGAACACAGAGCCTGAGATTTCTTGCAAGTCACAATTCACCTATCATTTTCATTGATTACCTACTGTATATCAGACCAGCTGGACTTTCTGTAAGGGCTGAAGAATACAGGTGCCAAATGAAATTACTGCCGGAAATCTTTACGTTGAGTACTCACACCTGCATAAATGAATCAGTCAGGAATCTGCATTTCTAGTCAAAGTTAAAAAGTGGAGTTCAAAATGTTAGCCACTATGTCTAACTACCTCAGAATGCTTTATATATGGCTAGCAATCCTGTTAAGAGCTGTTCAGTACTCTTGTGATTCCTTTTCTAGTGTGCAATTTTACTGACTGTTTCAGTTAAAGTTTGATAAAATATGATGAAGGCATGGACTCAGAAATCTCAGAAACAATGCCCAGCACTGTGCAGAGCTAATAGTAAATGATGTCACATACTCAGACCCAATGGACTTAACTGATACAAATTCAACTCCAATGTTCCCCATCTACCCTCCAGTATTCTCAGATCAAATACCCAGATATAACTCCTTCATCAAATCTCCCAAGAACAGGTTTTTAAGGCACTATCTAAAGATAAAAGCACTACATCTTTGGAGCCAGATAACATACAAGGTTGCCTGCTAGCTAGCCTGATATATGATTTTCCAGACCTTCTACATAGGCTATTCAACATAGCCTCTAAACAGGCTTTGTGCCAGATGAATGGAAAAAAGCAGAATTCATTCCCTTGCACAAATGTATAGGTGCAATAGACCCAGGTATTTTCAGATGTATAAGCCTGTCAAGTCTCATTTGTAAAGCTATGGAAGTTATCATTATGAACAAATAAATAGGGATATAGGTGACCTACAGACTCTTGGACACAACCCAGTGTAGATTTGTGAAGGGCAGGTCATGCCTTTTTAACCTGGCTGATGTCTTCAGAAAAGTTACTGAGGCAATGGATGAGGGCAAAGTGATGCACACTGTTTTTCCGGACCTTGAAAAAGCATTTGACAACATTCCCCACTCATGCCTCAGATAAAAGTTAACCCCTATTTAACTCACTTGATAGCACATTAGCTCACAAATAGAACATAAGAAGGAAGGGTTGGCAGCTTAACCTACCACAGTATACCTGTGACTAGTGGAGTGGCCCATGATTCAGCCTTTGAGACACTTATTTTTTGCATTAACCTCTCAGAGGAGACCAGGTGTACAGATAACTGCGAACTTGGTGCCATCATAAACTCCACAGAAGATGCCATGATTATACAAGAGGGCTTGTCCCACATAAATAGTAGATCCAAAACCATGAATTGAAACTAAATGTCAAAACTGTGCGGATTAAAATATCTTAAGGGCATCACTCCTATGCAACTCATACACTGAAACTGGATCCCAAGGTTTAAGACCTGAGAACTTATGTTGACAATAAACTGCCCCTGATCACCATACCCGCATTGTGGTGGAATAAAGCTTGGCATCATAGCGTCTGTGACAAGGTGGATGCCAATAGTCTGGTATTCATTATGCCATTCATTGATTATAACTGGTAGGTAACTGTCCCAACACTTGTCACAGCTGGAATGACCACAAAGGTTCATGAATAAAAAAAGTCAAGGGCTTAATGATAAAAAGTACGCCGACCATTTCAAAGCTTTACATCTCTTCTTAGTATCATACATACTACTGGGAGACCACCTCTGCCTTGAATACTAAGTTCAATTGTATCAGAAACACTCACTGAGAGGATCTCAATCTATGCCAGATTAACAGAACATGCTAGAGTAATCGGTATATATTATAAAGAATACCATTTCAATGGAACCATCTTCCCCTACACATAAAGCAGAGTACTTCTCCTACTCTATTCAAATGTAAATTGAATGATTGAATAGGTAACCACAAATTCACCTGTGGTTCAGTACCATTGGCCTCATTAGTAGAATATAAAGACTAATAATTCCCATAGGAAAGTAGGGCCAGTCTTCTTCAGATAGTCAAAGATCAATAGCTTAGCAAGTGCCTATGAACCTTTGAACCATTACTTATGGCTTTACAGACAAGACAAAAGGATGCAGAGAACATTATATATAGTACCTCTGTCCTTACACAGGAAGATATAATTACATTATGCTTTTAAAAATCACACAGAAAAGAATAACTAATATGGCCAGAAGAATGGGATACTGAAATGTGAAGAAAAATGAAATTTATAGATAGATGCACTTTGAAGGAAAGACAGGAAGAGCTGGAAATAAGATTTATTCAGTATACTGTAAGGGGTGCATCTGATGCTGAATTTTTGCAGGAACATCAGTAAGTGAAGGAGAGACATCAGTGGGAGCTGAAATTTCTAACAATTTTGTAGATGGGTCAAGATACAAAAATGAAAGATGTGTGCGAAATAAAACCAAGCCAAAAGCAATAAATCAAGACTTTAGGAGAAGTGGCCACAAATAAAAGGCAGAGAAGTCTCTGGCCCATTGTAGTCCCACCTATAAATTTATTCAATGAAACAAAGACAAAAGCTTATAAGCATAAACACTTTTGCAGATACACAAAGCATTTTTAAGTATGAAGCACTTCATCAGATGCACTAATCCTTTCAAAGACAAAAAAGACTGTCAAGCCATATACTCGGTAACTGAGATTTAAACAAACTGTCAATCAATTAAGAGCACCAATCAAATAATTTTAAATACATTTAAATACATTTAAATTAATTAATTAAAATAAAATTAAATTTAAATTAAATTGTAGAGGCTGTAGAGGCTGTGGTCTGGAAGAAAGATGTGTGACAATATATGTATAAATATATATATATATATATATATATATATATATATATATATATATATATATATATAAGAACATAATGTTAAAAAATCAATATTAAAAACCTGTGTTAAAAACATACAAAGACAAAGGGCAGGATTCACTTAAGCCCCTCCGTGGTAAAGGGAGATTACAAGGCTTACACGGGAGGCTACTTCGAGGATAAAGACAAGTGACGTCAGCAAGCCATGCAGATATTCATGGGCATGCTGACTCACCTGCCAAGGCTAACACGGGTCCGTAGTACTTAGAAAGTAGGAAGGTGTGTCCCTACTGAGCCCTGCAAACGGACACGCCTGGTAGAAGAGTAACACAGTCCTGAAAGTAAACCCCACGACAGAGTCTCGCGTAAATGTCCAATAAACACAACACAATACATGCCCCACAGTACTATAAACATAAAATGGGAAAAATGAACATGTTTATTTTTTTTTTATAAGTTTTAAAAGCAAGATGTTTGCCTGTGAGTGCACTCATTTGCGCTGGCAAGTGCTCCATCGCTAAGCCACAGTTAGGCAGTCAGTTGGAAAAACATATAAGATCTAAATATGCAAAAATAAGCCAAGAAGGCAATAGAAGCGTAGTAAGCAAGGTACAAGACATTGGCTGAAAGAAGGAGGCAGTCATGGTTTCCAAGCCCACAACATCAATTTTTATTACTAGTGAGAATAACGCAAAACAGATTCCTACAGACATATATGTACATGTATAGGAAATTATTTTTATGTAAACTGTAATGGGAATGGGCCATTATATTGCTGAAGGAAATGTGTGAAAAAAAAAAAACAAATGTCAGAAGTGCCCATAGCTGAGCTACACTCTAACAAGCTGAAATTATATATATCTGCTCATAGGTGAGCAGTAAGTTTTAACAGGTTATAAAATGAGTGCCCGTATTATTAGGGTGAGCAGTGGTTTTAATAGGTGTAAAATGAGGTGCCGGGGTTGAGCAGGTTCTAACTTACACTGGGAAACTGTGTGCCCATAAGCTGAGCTGAAGCGTAATATAGTGCTGACAGCCAAACAATGTGTAAACAAGGCGTGACCCATTTGAGAACAGGCTGCGCAACGCCGCCAACAAAACTAACCGACGGGCAACGTTGAGTTGCAAAGCTGTATCAAAACTGCCTTTACACAGACACACATCCTAGCCTGTAGACAGTCAGTAAAATATAAAAAGCAATGGCCAGAGCTCCAAACTCAGGATACAAAGCCATCATAGTCAAAGTACTGAATCACTAAGCCACTTGTGACAGTCGTGACTTAGAGGCTGCAGTAATAAGCACATATATAGGAATGGAATGGAAGAGGAAGAAGTTATTACAAAGTACCAGGTTTTGTGAAGCTGATACATTTCCAAAAGATGGCCAATCACAGATAAGTCACCGGGAAAAATGGCATATATGTCTCTATAGGCAGGAGATACACAGCATAACTGATTGTGGAACTGATTTGGCAGTCAGAATGGCAGGTGTAGGAGAGGTAAGTTGCTTCCACGAGCAATAAGAGGTGGGGCGTTGAGGAGTCAGGAAATATGGCGGTTTGACTCCTACATCCACGATCATGAGGCCCAACTCATGCAGGGCCCAGGTCCTGCTTAGGGAGCATACAAGGCTGAGTGAGGGACCGGTTGGCACATGATCTCATGTCAGTGCATGCAGGGAATACCAAGGACCTGATGAACAGGTCTGTCACCCACACCATCAGCGCACCTGAAGCACTAACTTAGGAAGCAGGACCAACTGGAACTCTGTTGGATCCAGGAGGCCCCAGGAAAATGCCCAACACTCTCTCACTACTGAGTTACGTTACATGTAATATTTATGTAGAAAGTTAACCTAGCTGATATTATGGAGATGTGGTATTCCAATATTACTTCGATTTATATTGCAGCTGCAGGTTATCCGTTCGTGAATCCGTCGTGTCGAGGCCTATGCGTCGATGGAAACTGTGCGGGGATTAGGCGCCGACCAGGCAGGTTAGTAATTCTCTCCTCCCAGTAACATAATTTAAAAAGGAAATATAAGTATGACAGCTTGCAAAAAGAGAGTGCAGGTGTAGTCATCTATTAATATAAAAGTGTGTAAGTAAACAGTGTAAGAGAGATTCTTAACTGAAGTACTGTGCTTGTGATTACATAAGTGTGCAATGCAGCCTGTAATCCAAAAATAAAAAATATGAGAAAACAAGTCTATGAAATAAAGATGTTTCACCTGTAATATAACAGTACATAACTATGCAAAGTAGGCTGAAAATTACAGCTGTCACAGAAGCTGAGTAAAACACATATGTAAGAAATATATCCCGTTTAAAATCTATGAAACATGACACCAAGTGAGGGCTGTTTAGAAGAAAGGATTGGTATAACCAAGTAAAGCATGTCAATAAAGCCCAGCCTAGAATTAAGTTACCATCCTGAATTGTAAAAATAAAACAAGTAGAAAGAGAGTGCTTGAGAAAGAGTTTATGGAATCCACAATAAAAGTTATAATAACTCCTGAATAAAGTACACTGCAGTGGTACAGAATGATAAGAATGAATGCATGACAGGCACAACCAAACAGCCCAGGAAATGTGTAGAATAAAGTACACTGAAGCTGGAATGCGTACACAATTTGGATATGTTGCTCTCAGTTTTGTATACCCAGATGGTAGCAATTTGCATGAAATACCGGCATCCACAGTTATCTAGAAGGCCATATAAAGCAAATGCTTAGCAGGATGCTGTAGCTGAACAGAGACAGCTATAGATAGTAATATCAATAAAATAGGGGATCTTATATTGATACTTAGCAATGTATACCTATCACCAACATGCATAAGTTTACACATAGGAAACTGTAGTCAGACTATATGCTGTGTATAATGTAAATAATCGGTGTATATTATATATATATGTGACACATTGGCCTGTTGCCATCAATCAATCCCTGCATATTTATTTGGTGTATATTTATTTATTCACATTACCGCCATATTTAAGCACTTATTTCAATATGCTTAGATTTACCGCAGAGTGTTTGGTGTAGGAATACTATACATGCTGTACAACTAGTATGAAGAGTATTTTTTAGTTGTGCCATGTAAACTATCATAAAATATTTGCAAAACATGGGGCTGACAGGGAAGGTGGGTTCCTGCGGACCCACCTCTCCCACCTCAGCTGGCGGAGTGCACCTGGCACTGAGTGCCCAGGCTGGACCCACTCCCGGTATTTCTGTACCCGCAGCAGGTATAAGGCGCTGCAGGGGATGGGGCACAAATCCCTCTCTGCAAAGCGTGGCGGAGGAGACCGTCCACTCACCCTCCCGTAGTGTTGATTTTGAATTAAGTAGGGAAATCCAGGCATTCTGTGCTGCCAGGCCCCTCGTCAGCTTGAGGCACTGGTGGCACAACTCTGGGTGTGCCTGCTGCCCCTGTCAGCACAGCCCCAGTACAGCCCGTCCTGGGCATTTGAAACTTGCAGTGGCAGCGCTGCTATTCCATGGAGTGGGGATCTCAGTTCCTGTTGCCATCTGTGGGCTCATGGGCTCAAAGAGATATCAAACATCAAGTCCCGTGGTACATGCCAACCCCCACATTATCGCCACACCACCCCTGTATCGTCTTGTTTGTCTTGTCTGATAACCTCCCCTACCTACCTTGCCAGCTATACAAACTACTTGCCTGACATACCATCTCACCTTAAGGAGCACTCTGTACCCACAAAAATTATACCCCATACATGGCTGCCATTTTTATATCTGCTAGACATAAACTGGCCATTACAATTGGCTGTACAATAAATATTTGTTGTCCTCCACACCTCTCAGGGGTGGAAGGTTTCAAATTTCACACCCAAATTACAAAAGCGCGTATGCACCTTCTTCTAGCGAAGGAAATAGGTGGCTATAGGCCTTTCCTACATCCTCCTGCAAAATCTGAGCTTGTTTTCCTACTGCTCCTACCCTGTTTTTCCACTTTCCTATCTCCCCATTTTCTTTTCTTTAAAAAGGCTACTTTTGGGTAATAACTTGAGTAGCCCTTTTAAGCAGTAGTAAGAAGTAGAATTAAGCTGCAATAAGCTTAGCTTAGAGTAATGCTTGCTTGAAGCTAGAGGTAGCGTGCTATGCGTGACCTCCACGCAAACCAGCACTAACCAACACAACTGCTTAAAAGAAATTACTGAGTCCTCTGAATGACAAGGCGGTATTTGAGTTTTTCTCAGCAGCAAAATAAAATACACCTCCATCAGTTTGAACCCAGGACCTTGCGACAGTAGTCTTATGACTTACCATAAAGCCACTTGAAGCTGCTATGCAAGAACGGTAGTATTTGAAATAAATATATATCATAAAATAGTAGGAATTAAATATAAAGGGAATATAGCAAGTCTAGTACACAAAGCATGTCATGTATATTTACTATCAAATCTAGTGGACATAAAAATGGTACTGTGTGATGAAACAGCCATGCCTAGTTGGTAAAATGGGTAATAATGTCACAGTAAAATCTGGCAATCCACACATACTCAGAGGCAGGATAAGCACTGCCATGGTTGAATGAATTAGGCAGACACTTGCTTGGCACAGAGACTGTAGGTTACAGGGATGTATCCCTGATGCTTGAAACAAATGTCAACTGTGCCCCACTGACACCCTGTGAAATGTACTAACAGTAGGCAGAAAGGTGTAACTACACATGCAATGGTAACTATTTATTACTGAAAATATGCACCACTTGCACGTCACAAATGGTGCAGTAATACATATGCTCAAAATAACCCACAGTCACAACTGCAGAATTTCAGAATATTTCATTGGAGTATCCCACTGATATGTACCATTCCATGAGGATGATAAAGATGCACCTGAGAGTATCTGAGGCCTGCTCAGCAGCATGATCAAATACCCTTGTAAGTGTCAAGGCACACACCATGGCCAGACCACACTGCATGCAGTAACACCCTAACACAACAAACGCATAGGGAATTGCTGCCCAATCAGATATAGCAAGCATTACAAGCTGTGAATGTAAATGGAAAATAGGAAAGCCATAGCAACACATTACAGGAAAGACACCTAGCAGGCATACAAGGAGTGAATGTAAAGGGCAAATATTGAAGCCATAGCAACAGATTGCAAGAGCCACTGCTATATACCAGTTACACCACAATCCCCACAGGAAAGCACACACACCCATATACACAGTATTACTAGTTGAGGTGTCAGTTTACATACACACAGAAGAACACTGGAGGAAGGAATACTCAGCTTACAGAACAACATGCATTGCAGTGTCTACAACACAGCCTGAAATATGAGAGACATACCAACCCTTACACTCACAGAACAGTGTCCACAGCAAACCAGCATGGTCCCCACCCTGATAATCTGAAAGGGCTATGCCTACCTAACAGACCTTTTTATAGCACTGTCCTGAAATCACAGTGAGAACTGCAATCACTACACAACAGGCTGCATGCAATTAGTAAATGTTGGCTAACAATTGGTGCAGATGCCATCACATGGACATGTGCAGATACCTACAAAAGCATCCTGTACTCCCAGTCCACAAATGCAATACTTTCATTGCACCCTCTGGAGGTAGAGAGAGAGAGAGAGAGAGAGAGAGAAAGAGAAAGAGAGAGAGAAAGAGAAAAAAGAAAGAGAAAAGAAAGAAAGAAATAAAAAAAAAAAAAAACAGTAACAACAAAATAAAGAGGTTGACAGCAGGCCAAGTAACTGCAAGCCTATGCAAACAGCTGCAACAAACAAAGGTAATGTAAAGTACTAGTATAATAGTCTACATACTGTGAACACTTCAGATGTGTTATTTTTCTGTTTCTATGTATATGAAGGTGTGCATAGGGCCGGGGAAATACTGCAACTGTCACTGAAGGCTCGACATACATATGTATGTGAAGGTAGCTATGTGCACATAGCAATGTAGGTTGTAGTGCAATGTACAAGTAGGTCGTACAGTAATGGATGTTCATCAGTATGGGTTTCTGTGTGTATACATATGTGGAACTAAAAGGAGTTAAAATATATATATATATATATATATATATATATATATATATATATATATATATATATATGTATACATATGTATATGAGATATGTATATATATATATATATATATATATATATATATATATATATATATATATACAATATGCATATGTGTATACATAGAGAGGGATGTAGAAATACATAGACATATATAGTTTCACATTGTCATAGTTTAGTACTAGGCTATCTGCAGACAGTGCACAGAATAGATTTAGAAAATTGCGCCTCTGTATAGTAGTGACACAGTGAGGACCCCCTTACATAATAGCATTAGTTTACTGTGCCTCTGTCTAGTAGTGACACAGAGATGACCCCTGGTGTAAACCTATGATCTCCCATCCACTCATCAAGAATTCACATGAAGAGAGTCAGTGAGGGTCTCAGCCTAACATGAACTGGGATCCTGTTCCACAGTATGGGAAGCCTCTGAGTTATGGACCTGTCCCTATAGCATGTCCTAGTCATATGTGTGCCGAGGTTTAAATCTGTAGCTCTTGTGGTTCTGATGGATTTGGATTTTATGAGGTGGAACATGTCCATCAATCCCTGATTGGACATGGCCTTGTATGTCAGGCACAGATCACCTCTAAGTAGGCAGTATGCTATTGAATAGAGCTGTAGTTTCTTTAGTCTGGCAGCATATGGCATTTGTTGGAGACCCTTGATCCTCCTGGTGAGGTACTTATGGGGTCCCCCTAGCTGTTGCAAGTGCCAGGTGAGGTACATACCAAATGGGGCATAGTACACAGTCATGGGCCTGATCACGGAGGAGTATAGGGGTACAATGACCTCCTTTGATCTGGATGTGAATCCCTTCATGATAAGGTGGGCAAGGTAGAATCTATCCCAAACCCCTTTGGCAACGTGGGTGTCAAATGA
>NW_025053354.1:0-9774 GCF_019279795.1 Protopterus annectens | reverse complement strand
ACCAAATTAGTTATTTAAAAAATTAATAATGAAATTCTGTGTTTCTTCCTCAACAACTTCTCTGAAGGCATATCTCAATACTGTTTTTATTTTTTGAATGTTTCTCAAATTTAAGCCTAAATGTATTAATGTTTTATCTCTACTCTGTATAATTATCTTGTAGTTATTGCACGTACCTAATTTTGTCTATATCGGAGCTTTTCTCCCCATTTTTTTGAATGTTTCTCAAATTTAGCCTAAATGTATTAAGGTTTTATCTCTACTCTGTATAATAATCTTGTAGTTATTGTATGTACCTAATTTTGTCTATATCGGAGCTTTTCTCCCCAGGACTCCATTGAAAACGGGTTCTTTTGGCCCAATGGACTATCCTGGTAAACCAACTGCAAATAAATAAATAAAGGGAGGAAGGTCTAAGAGCAGTACTACTAGATGATAACACAAGTGCTACTAAGGGAAAATTTGTATCAGGAATACCTTAAAAAGGGTTTAAAACCCTGCAGCTGAAGCTCTGGATGCAGCAGACCTGTATCTAGACTATGCTACTCAATTTTAAGGTTAAAAACACAGTAAAAAAATCACAATGAAGCACAGATTAGTCACTTATAGTCAAAAGAGCAGAAATCGCAGTATGAAAAAATACAGTTAAACAGCACTGAAACGCAGTAAAATGCAGTTAAACAGTAATGAATTGCAGTAGATAGCAATGAAATATAGTTAATCAGTAGGTTGCTTTAAAACAGTAGTTCACAATCACAACAATAACAGACAGCACAAATAAAGCAGCAATTCAGTAGAATACTGTCATCAATTTAATGAGGCTACCAACAAGCAGTAATTAATACGACAAACTAAATGCAGTTAACAGTTGAACTCCTAAGCACAAGCAGCAAAATGAAATAAAAAGAGGTACAGTTTTAGAAAATGAGGAGATGGAAAATAATTCAAGGTTGAGAAGCTTCTCACCTACTCCATTTGTAATGTCTGCACAATCTCCAAACACAAAAGTCTTGCCACATTATTATTCCTTTCAATATACAGGCCCTCTGCCATTAGTGTATCACACCCAGCATCAAGATGTGTGACTGTTTCCAGTTCTGTTTTATAGAACCTGTGTTTGTCTGTTTCTCACACATGCTCAATGGGTTTTGTAAACCAACATAAACATAGTCCACTGCCCTGAGCGGCCAATATTAACCTTTCAATGTCTGGTTTAAATTCATCTCTCCTTAACCATTCCTGCAGCAAATCCTGACCAACATGAAGTTGTTGCAGGGGTTTTCTGTACTTACCATAATATGTATGCCTTTTCCACATTTCATGTCTCCTTATCTAATATTTCTCCTTATACCATTTCTTTCGTTTTTGGCACATTCAGTTGCTGCCTGATTTTTGTCTAGTTCTAGACTGATTTCTTTTCCCATTTGACACAAAAATGCTTCTGCTACATTAAGCAAGTAAGTCATCTTAGACTCCTTCACCTCATATTTTAAAACTTTTACTGTTTGGATCTGGTGATGTCAGCAGATGGGTCTACTTCACATGACTGAAAACTCATTTGACTGAATTTCATTTGACCAAGACCACAATACCTAATTTTCAAAGTACTAAAAACTCATTTGACTGAATCTCATTATACTGAAAGCTTACAATGCTGAATTTCAAAATACTAAATTTTGAACCATAGACATGCACACTTACAACATCAATGACTAACTCTTTCCAGAGCTTACAAACTACTTACTTACCCTCTTAACAGAAACTGGACTATATAAAACCAAACTAGGTGGGGGGCTATATATGATAACTCCAGGTTCACACTACAATGGGGAAAAGGGCATATACGTTTTACTTACCTTACAGTACTCCACACTCTGCCACTACTATTGGGAATGCACAAAACATACTCCATATTATTTTAGATACTTCCCATAAAAATGGGAAGAGACATACCCACATTTAGAAACACTACTTTCTACATGGCTATTGGTATTCTGACAGTCAGCACTTTAAGTTACAGTAATTCTTTTTATCACAAGCAAGTCACAAGTGAAGGGAAACCCACATCATGTCTATGGCTTAAAATTCAGTCAAATGAGTTTTCAGTATTTTGAAAATTAGGTATTGTGGTCTCGGTCACATGAAATTCAGTCAAATGAGTTTTCAGTTATGGGAAGTAGACCCCAGCAGATATATACGAAGTCCCACAATTGCAATCTATACATGTAATTAACTTTGAGGAGGCTCATACCTCCTTCAGAACAAGAGATACATAATCTTGTAATACACGGATCAGCGTGAGGTATTTTTCTTGTTTTTCTGTCCAACTAGTTCAGCATCTTTAGGGGCCAGGTCAAACACACCAAAACTGTAAGTTAAAACAGGAAGGGCAAATTGGTTTATAGCTCGGACTTTGTTGTTAGATGTCAGGGTTGTTTTCAGTATTAGTTTTAGTCTTCTGAAGTATTCCTTACTGAGTTTTATTCACAATTATGTTTTATTATAGATCCTTCATCGATTCCCAAATATTTATGCATTCCTTCCTGCTCAAGTTCCTTCATATCACATTCCTATCCCACACTGATATTTTCTTGGTACTGCAGTTTTCATGCTTTAAATTTTACTTTTGAACATTTATCAAGACCAAATGACACTCTTATATTATCCCAGAAAGTTTTAACCACTTGTAGCTGTTCTGTCTATCACTCATCAGATGAACTATAGTTTTATGTCATCCAGAAAAAGAAGATGAGAAGTGTTTATACTTGGATATATTCTGGGAGCCAAATTATAGCCAAGACTCAATTTAAGTAAACAGCTTAATGGTTTAAGGGCAAGATAAAACAGCAGTGGTGACAAAGAATCACCCTGGAATATCCCCTGTGAATTTTTATCCCTGGGATAATAATTTGTCCTTTGTTATGACTTAATTGCAAACTGGTTTTCCACTGTTTTACAGTCACTGTAATGCAATTGATCAGTAAATGATGTATTTTATATGTCTGTAAGCATTCCTTTATCGATGAATGTTGGATGCTGCCAAATGCTTTTTTGTCATTTATCCATGGCATACTTAGAGAGTCTTCCCCTTTTTACAAGTCTCCATTATGACTTAATTTAGAAACAAATGATCATTTGTTACATATGACTTTTTTGTTACCCTTTTGTTCTATTGCTAGATTGAGTTTTTTTCTAAATGACTATAAACTCTGTCAGCATCAATTTCAGTATATAGTTTGTACATCATTGGAAGGCAAGTTATTGGTCTATAGTTTTTAGAATGGCTTATAGGTTCAGTCTTAAGGAAGAGTATCATTTGTCCTGTTGTTAACCAGGTTGGTACCTGTTTGCGATGCAGATATAAGCAGTTCTTACTCAAGACTAAATCTTAGTGTAAAGATGGAAATACTTTTAGTCAGAAGCTGCATCTGGGCCTGGAGTTTTCCATTAAGAACCTTTTCTTAATTTTGTTTCAATTTCTCTGTGTTACTTCATCCCATTTCATATCCTGTACATTTGATCTTCTTACGGCTTCTTTAATTTCTTCACTCCATTCATCACCTTTATATTGTTCCTCAGGGTCTTCATAAATATTTCTCCTAAATGCATATATTTCTTCTTTTTTGGTGGTATTTCTATTCCTTTTGCTTAGTTTCTCAGTCCTCTATAAAACTTTTTGTGTCATCAATGAATTGCCTTATTTTTCACTCTTCCTTTAAGTTTATCAGCATGTCTCCTAAGTGTTTCTGCATGTGTTGATATCTTTAGTTTATTATTTACATTACTGTATGATACAGCCTGGTCTGATCTGATACTGTGCCTAGCTTTTATCATGTCTGTCTTTCTAAGAATGCCTGTTGATCTATTCCCTCTTTTATGCCCTTCTAACAATGACACGTCTTGTCTTAACTGCTTTTGAGTTTTCTTTATTCAGCGCTTACATAATAGCATTTGCAGTTTTGTGGTATGACTTTAGCAGTTATTAATTTAGCAGCACAGTAAATATATCCTATTTACTTCTGTTATGGCACTTGAATTTCTGTTAATAGTCTTGATTACTGTGTTTATCTGTTTTATCAGACTTGAAACATTTTGCATCTTATTTACTTTCTGAAATCTATTTCCTTCATCAATCTTAGTATGTCTTTCCATCTCTATTAAATCAAGCAACTCCTCCCTTAAATCATTTTCTTCTTAACTTAGGGCACTTTCTTTGCTTTCTGTTTCCTGTGAGTATTCTACAGAAAGGTCTAGAACAACTTCTTGTGATATATTCTCTTCAGCTACATCCTGTATCATCCGTTGCTCTTTCATATGGGAACTCACTGGCCTATCACTCCACAACATTGACTGCTTCAGGGTTGGCACTGTTTCCTGCTCCTTTCCTTGCTTTGCAACTCCAACTAAACTTCTGCACTAGTTTCCTGCTGAAGGGTCCAGGGCATCTTCATGTGGCAAGTGATCAGATGCTTCCTGTTCCATCTGTTTCTCCTTAATTTGGGGGACACATTAGTCCATCGTTCTGTGTAGACTTTCTACACTAAATCCTTCAATTTGCAGATACTCAATAACTTCATCTTCTATATGTTTAGCTAATACTTTGATAATCTTCTTTTCTACAGTCCCCTTTTGTGATCTTATGTTTTGTTTTGTGAAATTTTACATGTCTGGGAGCCTTTGCCTGCATTTCTCTTCAAATATCTTTGGAGCTGCTTTTTTGCATTGATTAGTTTGGATTTCTTCATTGCATAAATATTGCACTATATCAGTTATTTTTTGGATTTCTTCATTGCATAAATATTGCACTATATCAGTTATTTTTTTTTCTTTCCTATGTCCATGTTTCTTTTTTTACCTTTCAAAAATCTCTAGATTTTGTTCTTTATTTGTTTGCACTTCCTCTGCCGCTTCTTTTTTCCAAGCAATCCAAAGTTTCTTTGTCTATGTAATGTTTTTCATGGGTCTGTTGAATTAATGAACAGACATCTGAATTTGCAGCTTCTGACAGTTTTTCATGTGCAAGTTTTTTTTTTCCTGTAATTTCTCTGTCCTTTTTTGAATATCTTCTGTATGGAAATTTTGGGCTTCTTGCATAATAGTAACAATATATAATTTCTTCCTTATCTTCAGTAGTCCACTCTATCATTTTTATGGCTCCACTCTATCATTTATATGGCTCTTTTTTGTCCTATCATTTTTTTCTGTTTTTCGTTGACTGTTACTTCCTTATACAGTGGGGGGGGGCATCCTCCCCCTGAGCATGGGCCTAATTCCATTGCAGGACTGTTTCCATGTTTTGAGGATGCTAGATTGCCATTTTTTCCAGTCCTGGCACCAGTATGCATACCAGGATTGGAAACTTTTTTTTAATCCTGGGACTTGTGCACCCAGTTGTCTTTTTTATTTTTTAACCTACCACCTACCTCTATTGATGATATATGCTATATAAAATGGTCTCCATATTAATGTCATCTTGGTGAGATTTTATGAAAACAGTGTGTACCACGTGAAGGTACTCACAAGGACATGAGGATAAATTCAGTTCCAGCAGTACTAATCTCCTTTTCTTGCTGATTGTACCATCTCTCCATTCGGACTCTTCTTATGTGATTACTACCTGAGTGGCTGAGGAAAATGTATAAGGCACACATTCACAGACAGCAGTATAGGATATTAATAATCTGAACACCAGTGGGCACTTTCGGTATAGTGTATGCCAATGTAGTTTTACAAGCTGGAGAGTATAGTCCAATGATCACTAGCCTTTTGGAGTAGCACAAGTTTTATCACCACCAGAGAAGAGACTGTTTTTTTTGGTTAGTTATTATGTCCTATATGGTGGAAGGTCATCTAAAGTTCTCAGAGTTGTCAGACAGGTTACATATTACATTTTTCAGCATATTTTGCAAGATCCTTTACCAGCATGTGTTGTTCTTGAATCACATTCATCTACCAGTCACACACACATAAGGATATTTTGCATACTCACAGTGCAGAGATTTGTGGAGGTAGAGAACTCTGAATCAAGTGTGTCCTGTTTGGCCCTTACATCTGGCATAAGTATGAAGTTAGTGCCCACATCAGATGTTAGGTGTTTATGAATCGGAGTCTGTGTTCAATGCAGAAACATGAAAAGTGGTCACTGTGCATCTCCAGCATTATTCTTTACCCACTCTCTTAGGTGGTTCCCAACCACTTCCTCACCTTTTCGTTTTCATCTGATCCTTCTGCAATATACCTGTAATGAACAATCATCCCCTGTTTCCCTCACAAATATTTGTTTTCTTGGAACTTATCCTTCTCTACATACTGATCTTTTGATTAACTTAACTGTACTGTAGCCACAGTTATACAAACACTACCCAAATCTCTTAAGAAATACGTTGTTTGTCTTGTGTAATGTTTGTTTTTCTGCATATCCATCCAGTTATTTATCATTGTAAGTGAACCGGCCCAACCAGGCACAGGCAGTTCAAAGTTTAGAGAGTTCTTAAAGAAAAAGGACATACTCACATAAAATTAGTTAATATTACAAATGTGTGTTTGGCTAGCACAGTCACAATCATATAAATGTTGAGGAAGTTAAAAGTTGTTGCAATGACAAATAATTTATATTAAAACATTATAGAACTGCTTTGAGTACACAAATTAACTTTTATCAGTCATATTAACCTCGAAATAATAAGGCGTGAAATAAGTACAATATTTACAGGCATTAAATCAGTTGGGTTGGGTAGAATTGCTGTGTATCACAACAGAGATACAAAAATCTGATTAATGCAGATTATGTGAGTAGGCTGTAATGTTATCTTTAGCAAGGATAATTGTAGCAGTTGTATTTGACCTTATTTGCTAGCACAATTAGGATTACATGAACTTCAAAGTTTTTGACTTAGTATATTTTAGGAAGCACAGGCAATATTATATATACAAGGCTTAGTCAAATGATGCTGCACTATATGGAGTCTCTGTAGCTGGAGTCCTGCCTAATTCACCCACACAATTATTACTAATTTATTAGCATACTGAGTCTTTTGGTAGAATGCATGTTGTCTAACCTTTTTTAAGTAACTTGTTGAACTCCATGGTATAGAGCCAGTTTTATGAGGTGACTCTGTCCCAAATGCACATACATACACACACACACACACACACACACACACACACACACACACACACACACACACACACACACATACATTTCTTTCTTGGCCTCTACTGAAAATGGGCTAGACCCATCCAGGCTATCAATGTTAACAAATATAAAATAAAAAAAGTTCTGACATCATAGTTTTTTAAAGAAGAAAAAACAATGCTTGAAAAAGGCATAATATACTTAATAAAAGTGTCAGTGGAAACTCATCTATAAAAAGCTGTGTCGCATTAAATAATAAAAGGGAAAGACTGGATGGGCGAGGCAAGCAGCCTTTATCTACCATCATCTTTTACATTCCTTCACAAATAGTGTGGAAGTTACTATGTTTGGGGGAAAAAGAAAGACAGCAGGATACTCAGATGAGGGGGCAGTACTTCAGATGATGCCTTCAATCAAATTTACCCTTACTCTGAGGTTTTGTAACCTTGGAGATCAAATGAACAAGTAGTGGGTGCAAAGGTGTAAGGTAGCTTATCCTACATTGAAATTATTTATGTTTACTGCCATTTTTGACTAAAAAATTCAGTAAACAGGAGATTTGAGCTACTGTCACAGAACTAATATCCCAGAGCCACATACACAATTCTAGGTATTAGTAAAACCAAAGACTGCATCATATGAAATGTTTCAACTACAGTGACCTACATAAAATGAGAACGGTATTCCAATTCCAAGCAGCAGTAGTGGCAGATAAAGTGGTTAATACATTTCTAAAATGTCCAGTAGGTACAGCCTAGCCTCTGTTATTGATGAGAACAGTATTCTAAGCAGCAGTAGTGGCAGATAAAGTGGTTAATACATTTCTAAAATGTCCAGTAGGTACAGCCTAGCCTCTGTTATTGATGAGAACAGTATTCCAAGCAGCAGTAGTGGCAGATAAAGTGGTTAATACATTTCTAAAATGTCCAGTAGGTACAGCCTAGCCTCTGTTATTGATGAGAATAGTATTCCAAGCAGCAGTAGTGGCAGATAAAGTGGTTAATACATTTCTAAAATGTCCAGTAGGTACAGCCTAGCCTCTGTTATTGATGAGAACAGTATTCCAAGCAGCAGTAGTGGCAGATAAAGTGGTTAATACATTTCTAAAATGTCCAGTAGGTACAGCCTAGCCTCTGTTATTGATGAGAACAGTATTCCAAGCAGCAGTAGTGGCAGATAAAGCGGTTAATACATTTCTAAAATGTCCAGTAGGTACAGCCTAGCCTCTGTTATTGATGAGAACAGTATTCTAAGCAGCAGTAGTGGCAGATAAAGTGGTTAATACATTTCTAAAATGTCCAGTAGGTACAGCCTAGCCTCTGTTATTGATGAGAACAGTATTCCAAGCAGCAGTAGTGGCAGATAAAGTGGTTAATACATTTCTAAAATGTCCAGTAGGTACAGCCTAGCCTCTGTTATTGATGAGAACAGTATTCCAAGCAGCAGTAGTGGCAGATAAAGTGGTTAATACATTTCTAAAATGTCCAGTAGGTACAGCCTAGCCTCTGTTATTGGGACAGTGCCAAATCTCAGAAACTTGCTCCTCCTACCAAAAAAAATATATCTAGACAATTATTATTGACTTACTTCCTTATATTCGTAGGTTTAAAGATGTTAAACACATAAGTACAGCTATAAAGATTGCCTATCATGCTAACAAACAATGAGGACCAAAAGTAATACAAATAAAGACAGAAATAATAAGGAATAGAAATAAGTAATGCAATACACAGAACAGAAAAAAATAATAAAATACAACTTTAATAGTTATAAGATGTCAGGATATATAAGCAGAAAGTGGCACTGTCAGAAAGAAAGTGAATCTTAGATTCTGGAGTACTGATTTATCTAATTCATATTAAAGAGTCCTGCAGAGAAAGACAGCAGAGGTCTGGTGTCCTAAAATGGATAAAGTGCAGTTATATACATGTTCTGGGCTTCACAGGTACAGCAACAAGGGCTACAATGGTTAGCTGGGGGAATCACAGTTCCCCCTCAGCAAATGGATATTGCCCATTTGTTCCCCTTGAGTGGATACATCTGGGTGTTGGATAAGTGAAGTTCTCCCATGCTGGGTCAGGTTGTGAATGAAATGGTTACGATGTTATGCTTCTGCAACACCCAATCAACCCATTTCATATCTATTTAAGGTGGGCACACAGCTTCTGTGGTGGGCAAAAAATAAATAAACAACTCCTTCACAGCCACCCCATACAAAAAAATGAGCAAACCATTGGCCACTGACTCCCTTCCATCACAATAGCCCTTCTGTACCTCGGCTGTTCTTAAAACCTGGGTTTCTGGCAGTAAAAAAGATGTCTTAACCTCTAAGATAATAGTCTGGACTAGAGCCATGTCTTTGAACTTTGATGTCAAACATATTAGAGGGGCTTACTTTGACTTCTCAACATTTTATTGGATCACTCATGATCTACCACAGAGTAGATTGTTGAGATCCATTATATTAACTTTAATCGTAATGTGCATGTGTTTTGCACTCCTGAGATGGGTATTCTGAACCATAACTCTAATCTCTAAATATTCTTCCTCCATGGTTCCACCAACTCAGATAAATGGTAATGCAGATACTTCTGTTTCCTTTGATTTAGAGTAATCTTGGCGGAACCCCTACATCAGGC